>NC_092209.1:1488984-1607784 GCF_043381705.1 Parasteatoda tepidariorum
ATTTGGTATCATATGTCTAACTTGAGTATCTATGCTAATAGGAAAATTATATTTATTTATCTGTAGCTACATCCAGAATTATGTATTTATATCAAACTTCTTTATATATTCTTTTTTATCTTTCTTATTGTTTAAATAAATATTCTTGTAGATATTATTTAATAATTTCTACATCTTTGAGAATATTCAAAAAACAATTTACGGTGTTAAATTTCGTTATTAGGGTACCCTTCCCGTAAACGGACAACTCTCATAAACGGACAAATTTTTTGGTCCCATGAATGTCCGCTTAACGGAGGTTTCACTGTATATATATATATATATATATTAATTTCCAATTCAGTACCGCCAGAGTTATTGATTTGCTATGGGAACTTGGAGAACTTTATGACCCACAGATTTAACGTCCACCATTCAACATTTACTACACGGGAAGTCTTATTCGACAGGCTAAAAACGAACACGTGATCTCTTGGACATGGGCACAACGTCCTACAAACCAGGCTATCTCTGCCCACAAACAATAGAATATTGTACTTAATACAATTGTATTTTTTAAGTGCAACTTTCATTAACTTTTGTTGTAATTTATAAACATTATTACTTAATCAGATTATTAATATATTTGATTAATTTCCAGCTATAAATAAACTTCATAATTTAGACAGAGTTGAAGTATTTTTGACAGGCAAATGTATATTTTCTGCAGTACAACTTTAACTATAAAAATACTTCAGTTATTTTCGACTAATGTCAAGTAATTTCTACACAAAAAAAATTTCGAAAACTTTTTAGCTATTGTCTACAAAATTACCGTAGTTTGTAAGGAGTGACTTTAAAATCCTAAATGTAAAAAAATATAAAGCTTTAAATCCGGAATTCTGCAGTAAATTTGAAATAATCATACAGTGATTGTTGCAAAAATTTCTTTTTTAATGAATCTGCATAAATGCTACAGCTATTTACTTGTAAAAGTGGAAAAGTTTTCGGGCAATCAAACAGCTTTTGATGACTTCAAACTCGCCTTCTTCGTTAATAATTCGTCTACCATTTATGACGTTTTTCTATTATATATTAACTTCTTAGATTTTGTTAAGGATTCATGTTAATAATGAAGATAACGTATGTACAGTAGGCAAAAAAAAGAAGAAGAAAAAAGATATCGCCTGAATAACTTTCGTTCTAATGATCGGATTTTCACGCACTTAATGTCAATCTTAATGGTTTCTGCGGATGTTTCAAATATGATAATTATTTGTTGCTAATTATTAATTAAGTTACGAAATCAGAAATCAAAAACATACTTTCTCTAAATATCAATATGTATTTTTTACATATTTGAATTCTTAACCTACAAAATATAGGGGTTAGTCGCAATCTGGAAAATGTGACCCTAATAGTTTAGTCAGGAGGGCGGATGAAAGTTTGGTCCCTTTAATGTTAAATTCCCTTTGTACATTTTCTGACATATCTTTAAGATTAATTGAGCAATTTCAAATAAATAAATTGCACCTACTCATGAAACCCATTTAGCCAAAGCTAATTTCAGGCAAACAATAGTTTTTAATAAATATGTACGATTTTTTATTATTTAATTCAATTGTGGATGAAAAAATTTTGAATCTATTTTTCTACTGCAAAATCTAATGTTTCAACTTTTTTTATTCAGTAAAAGCCCAGAAAAATTAAAATTAATTGTTTTTTTAAGAAATAATTTGGTGACAATGTATAAATATTTAAATGGGGCGATTAATATTTAAATATGATTAACTTACATGGAACTTGACTTCCACACGCGTAACTTAAAATTTTATCCATATTTCTTTCGCTAATAACCGATTGCTAATCCTTTTTTTTAAATAATAAAATACGATGTTTCTTTTTTAGTCGTCTAAAAATGTATTCGTAATTTAATAGAGAGATTTGAATAAAACATTTTATTGAAAGAAAAAAAACATTTTATTGAATAAAACATTTTATTCAACGAATATTGAGTTTTATGATAGAATGTGATTATACATCTGCTTTTTTTTTCAAATCTTATTTTCAGTAGGTAATTTTATTTCATTTTTGAATAATGGATACAATTTCAATAATATACATACGTATGCATTGATTTGGAATAATATATTTATCAATTTCTACCACATATATATTTGATAATTATCAAACAATTTCAAGTTAAATGGAGGTAAAAGTTTTATAACAGGTATCGTTATATCTTCTTGAATAAAATTGCAATATCAACGATGATTATGTGAAATCGTGTTTTAATATTTCATGTCACTACAAAGAGAATAGAGCTGCCGAATACGTAGCCACATTTTTAAACATCTTAAAATTTCTCAACATGTTATATATCGTCTTAATCTTAAAATAAATTTTTTAGTGTTCATTTTAAGAATTCAAGATTTTACTATTTTTTAGTGAAGTGTTTCCCAGGACAGTTTTACAAGCTATTTAATTATATTTTTCAGATTTTTCAAAATTTTAATTTTTGCGTAACCACGTAGATTATTTTTTCAATAATATACTAATCTATATTTTTAGTATTTTGATTTATGCTTTTCTTTGAATTAAACGTTAGTTTTTAAACAATTGGCAAGTTCTTAATAAAAGAAAGCTTAGAATTGTTGATTTTAATTTAATATATTTTGTTACTCGCGTTCAAAAATCCACATCACAAAGTCATTTATGTCTGGCTAGCTCTGAGAATAAGCCCTCGAAACATGTAAACTTTTAATACGATCTTCATTTTTTTTTGAAGCAAATGTTTCGTGCGCTGAAAAATGAGCAACTATTTTCAACATTTGCCAGGCGTGAATAGGGGCAACAAAAGTAATATGAAAATTAATTAAAAAAAAAAAAACGTCAAGCTTCTAAAAAAAAAGGGAAGATAAAAGTGAAAAATAAACTTAGAAAAGTCGCGGTAGCCGAGAGTGAAACAGAGAATGAATACAGTGCAGGCCACATCGGACAAAATAGGTGCGACTAGAAAAACTTAATAGATATATCCATTATCAAAATTGCGATAAATCAACTATTGCCGTACATTCTTGGAATCTTGGGCATAAATTCAATTTCGAAAATGTCAAAATTCTTACCACNTCATATCTGAATTCTTAACCTACAAAATATAGGGGTTAGTCGCAATCTGGAAAATGTGACCCTAATAGTTTAGTCAGGAGGGCGGATGAAAGTTTGGTCCCTTTAATGTTAAATTCCCTTTGTACATTTTTAGACATATCTTTAAGATTAATTGAGCAATTTCAAATAAATAAATTGCACCTACTCATGAAACCCATTTAGCCAAAGCTAATTTCAGGCAAACAATAGTTTTTAATAAATATGTACGATTTTTTATTATTTAATTCAATTGTGGATGAAAAAATTTTGAATCTATTTTTCTACTGCAAAATCTAATGTTTCAACTTTTTTTATTCAGTAAAAGCCCAGAAAAATTAAAATTAATTGTTTTTTTAAGAAATAATTTGGTGACAATGTATAAATATTTAAATGGGGCGATTAATATTTAAATATGATTAACTTACATGGAACTTGACTTCCACACGCGTAACTTAAAATTTTATCCATATTTCTTTCGCTAATAACCGATTGCTAATCCTTTTTTTTAAATAATAAAATACGATGTTTCTTTTTTAGTCGTCTAAAAATGTATTCGTAATTTAATAGAGAGATTTGAATAAAACATTTTATTGAAAGAAAAAAAACATTTTATTGAATAAAACATTTTATTCAACGAATATTGAGTTTTATGATAGAATGTGATTATACATCTGCTTTTTTTTTCAAATCTTATTTTCAGTAGGTAATTTTATTTCATTTTTGAATAATGGATACAATTTCAATAATATACATACGTATGCATTGATTTGGAATAATATATTTATCAATTTCTACCACATATATATTTGATAATTATCAAGCAATTTCAAGTTAAATGGAGGTAAAAGTTTTATAACAGGTATCGTTATATCTTCTTGAATAAATTGCAATATCAATTATGATTATGTGAAATCGTGTTTTAATATTTCATGTCACTACAAAGAGAATAGAGCTACCGAATACGTAGTCAACATTTTTAAACATCTTAAAATTTCTCAAGATGTTATATATCGTCTTAATCTTAAAATAAATTTTTTAAACACTTGGCCGCGCGTGCTTTCCAGGACAGTTTTACAAGCTATTTAATTATATTTTTCTGATTTTTCAAAATTTTGATTTTTACGTAACCACGTAGATTATTTTTTCAATAATATACTAATCTATATTTTTAGTACTTTGATTTATGCTTTTCTTTGAATTAAACGTTCGTTTTTAAACAATTGGCAAGTTCTTAGTAAAAGAAAGCTTAGAATTGTTGATTTTAATTTAATATACTTTGTTACTCGCGTTCAAAAATTCACGTCACAAAGTCATTTATGTCTGGCTAGCTTTGAGAATAAGCCCTCGAAACATGTAAACTTTTAATACCATCTTCATTTTTTTAAAGCAAATGTTTCGTGCGCTGAAAAATGAGCAACTATTATCAACATTTGCCAGGCGTGAATAGGGGAAACAAAAGTAAAAATGAAAATAAATTATAAAAAAAAAAAAAAAAANTGAAAATTAATTAAAAAAAAAAAAACGTCAAGCTTCTAAAAAAAAAAGGGAAGATAAAACTGAAAAATAAACTTAGAAAAGCCGCGGTAGCCGAGAGTGAAACAGAGAATGAATACAGTGCAGGCCACATCGGACAAAATAGGTGCGATTAGAAAAACATAATAGATATATCCATTATCAAAATTGCGATAAATCAACTATTGCCGTACATTCTAGGAATCTTGGGCATAAATTCAATTTCGAAAATGCCAAAATTCTTACCACCCCTGTCACATCAGTTCATCCCCGGTAATCTTGTTTTATTCATAATCAAAGCAGATGCCATTGCTAACGAAATGAGCTCCATACCAACTTTGGATTTGACCTTGATTTGACTCTCTCGGTCAATGCGGTTTATGTTGTTTTCTTTTTTTAACCTCTATTTTAATTGCAATTTCACATTTTCTGTTTCGAATCACTTTTGTTTTCCTCATTCCGGTCAGACAATTTTGGAGAATGGCCGTACATTTTTGAGCTCTCGAAATATGCCGACGTTTATTATCAATTTCATATTTTTTGAAGCATTGAAGTTTATATCAACAATCTGCTTAATGTTAGGAATTTAAATATTACTGTATTTTAATAGTTTTATAACTAAGTTTATTTTTATTCATTCAATATTTGTTATTTATTATTATTATTTGTTTTTTTACTTATGTTATGGTTATGGTTTAAACAATATTAAAATAAAATTAATATGCTTTTTTAATTTGAATACTAAATAAGAACTATTTCAGAACCAATAGTAGACTTATCATTTTGTCTAATCAAAATTAATTAAAATTATTAATACAGGTTTTAAGCGACTTCATATCGAACTATTTTACATAATTGAATCTGAAAATAAGTATTTAATCTCAGATTCTTTTTAGCTTCAACTATAAACCTCTCCTTCAGATATTTATAAATTTCAGTCTGTTTCTGAAATTTGATGGAAATAAATTTCGATTATTTGAAGCGAAATACCTTTTTCAATATTCAAAAATAAACTTTCTTAGAAATTAAATAAAATAACTTTGTTTAAAAAACGATTTATAGTATTTTCAATTGAACATAAATTAGCAAAAGATTTATAGAACTGCTGCTAAATTTATTACGATGTTACCACCAAAAGAAATTTATAATCAATCAATAATCCGACGTTTCTCCTCGCCTTGTTAAAACAATTAAGCTTTAACTGAAGCTTTGTCCTGGATGACATCACATATTTCTATCGTTTCCTGAAAGCTACGAGATGAATTTATTTTGAAAAAGAATTGATCGTCAGTTAAAATTTTGATCATTTTCTGACTAGATGGAATGCGCAAATATCAGGTAGAAGTCTCTGCCTGATTGCAATACAAGTTACAATCATAATCTATATAAATCCTTTCCATATAAACAAACTACTAAAAAAAACTAAAATAGCATAAAATAATTAACTGAAATTAAAAAATAAAAAAAATAAGACGTTTTTTAGCGCTTGAAATAGACGTTTTAAGCGCTTGAAAAAGGTAAAAATAGCTCTATTTTTTGAAGCCTGCTGCAAAACCTAAGACTCCAAAAAAGCTAAAGCATTTACGAGTCTCTTTTTATGCGAGACCCGGAGAGACAAAACGAAATTTTTTTTTCTTTCTTAGTCCACTTGCAAAACGTCGCTTTTTAATTTAATATGCTATTTTTTAGCTCATATTTTTTAAGGACTGACGTTTTTGTATTGCTACTCAAAAGAAGAGAATAAAAATGGTAGTTATTTCAGTTTTGCTCCATATACTATATAAAATGAGATAGAAAAATACAAGTAAAATGTTTGAAACAGATTCAATTCCTCATCTCAAAAGTATTATTAATTATTTTTTGAAATATCAGTCTTTTAAATATGTTCACAATTTTGTGTTGAATTAAATGTAATATAAATGTTTCATCCTTGAAGAAAAACAGTCGTTAATGTTTCCTAAACAGATGCAAAATTTTGCTTTAGAAGCGTTTAATGTTATAAATATAAAATAGGAAAAAGTGAGAGCATGAGAAAAATTGCAGAGAATGCATAATATCATAATAGCATCAAAAACTAACATAAGAATAAAATCAAAGTTTAATTTGCTAAAATAAAAATAATAAAAATTAAAATCTATCGCGAATATATTGTAATAAAAACAATTGATGATTTCAATTTAAGCGAATAATAATCAATTAAAAAAAAAGTAAAAAAAAGAGGGATTTTTGCAAAATTAAAATTTTGAAATAAACACTATACATAAATGTTGAAATGAAATAAATGAAGAAAAAAATTGCAATAAATCGTGAGAGCACTTTACGATGAGTGTCCCGGAATCAGAAGTCTTTTGACGAAATAACCAAAAAAGCCAACCAGTATCTCCCCCGATTCACTTACCTAAAAGTTTAATTTATCAAAGCCTTAGAAATTCTTGATAATTCTCTCCCTGAGACGATTTATGACTTAAAATTAGACAAGGTAATTCATTGTCAATTCACTGGATCATAGATAAGAACGAAGCAAATGTAAAATAAGCGGCTATTTTTTAGGGGATCAAATGGCTTCTTGGGAAGTGAGGGATGCTTTATGTACAATTAAACGTAATTATTTAATTCTTGTAAACACTTTTTTACATACACGTTTTTTTATATGCTCGTTTTTTCCCTTGATCACAAAATAACAGAATTATATTTTTTGGAAATAAAATAAAAATAAAAAGGTTAAAACCTCAAAATTTCCTCTTTTTTCTACGTCACTGTATGTAGAAATAATATAAGTAATAAAAATAATAAAACTGTTGAATTTACTTTGATCCGGTGAATCGAAAAGTGCAAAAAAAGTAAGTAAGAAAAAAGAAAAGAAGCTCTATAAATATGACATTGAGCTCAAATAAATAAGGGGCCGTACATAAGTCACACTTGGAGGGGAGGGAGGTATTTGTGAAATTGTGACAAGGGGGAGGTAGCTACAAGAAGTGTGACTAAGTATATTTAGTTTAAAAGCATTTGAATTCTGCAAACTAAGTATAATTTATATTATTTGGTTACATATTTATTTTTAATCAAAATAAATACATGTCTAATCATTATTTTCGTTATACTCACAAATGCCATTTAAACACTTAAAGTTACTTGGAATATGATCTAAAACATAATAGTCTGAACCTAGGCCTACACCTATTGGAGCCTACATCTATCTCTCAAATAGTCTTGGATATTGGGGGGAGGGGGAGAAAGCACGTAAAAAAGTGTGACATCAATAATGAATGGCCCCTGAGGGGATATTCTTATTTTACTCTTTGTGTGGAATAAAATAGCTACTAGATACTATAATATTCAAATCATAATAACTTAGCTTTTGAAACCTTTTATAATCAAATGCATTTGTAATAGATCTGTACTACTATTCGACAAAATGAAATCATATTTACTTACCCACTTCTTTACTGAGTGATTTTTCAGACCGTTTAATATTCTGATTACAATAAATATCGATGTGAGATTTAGAAGCAATTTGTAATTTATTTATTTCATTTTCACCACTAGAAAAATAGTCTGGAATGCTTCTTTTCTGATCTAGTTGACGAAATTTTTCTTGTAAAGCCAAATCTCTTCCTTTTAGCAATTTTTCCCGCTGCTGTTGTATCTGGCGATCGCATTCTTTAAGTAATCCTAACATATCTGTGATGAATTACGCAAATGAAATAATATATTAATCAGTTTTAAAATGATGTAATAAAATACTTATCTTGAAACTTTGTTATGCAAAGATCTTTTAAGATGAGTGCCTAACGCTTGATTGAGAAATGGAAAATAGATTACTATAAAATTAATTTTTGTTAGTTCAAATGCGCAAATTAATTTTCGTTTTTAGAGTTAACTATGAAGCTTTAAAGTTGTTTTTAGTATTGAGTATAGTAAAGTGCTGCGAGCTCTCTGCTTATCGCTTATAAAAGTTGTTTTCGACTTGCCTTGTTGTTTACACACAGTTGCTATGCCTTTTTGGTTGTTAAGTGATGGCTTGCCATTCACGACTTCTGATATCATGCTTATAACAACCACAAAATTTTCTAAAATTTTTCTAAAAATAATTTCTTTGACGATATATTCAATAGCAGGTATTGGGTTAATATATATGTATATTAACAAAAAAATGATTATCTTAAATTAATTAACAAAGTTTTTTCATATTTTCTGATTTCCGAAAGGCACCTAATTAAGTTCCATGTTCAACAGAAATAGGTATGCGGAAACGTATTTGGTGGTTGCGTTGCTGGTGTCGCAACGCGATTAACTTTCAAAATCTTGATTACTATTATTTATTTATTTTTTTTTTTGTAATAATTGAAACTTAACATTTTTCCTTTGTTAATGATCTTGATCTAACATTGAGAAATGGCAAAGAGTGCATACGAATACGTGAAAGAATTCGAAAGCTCTGATGTTATAACACCAAACGTGTGGATTGTTGTTCGTATCGATGGGAAGTGTTTTCATAAATTTGCAGACACTCATCATTTTAAAAAGCCAAACGATCTTTGCTGTTTGGATCTCATGAACAAGTGCGCTTCTAATGTGATGCAAGAAATACACGATATAATACTAGCGTACGGACAGAGCGACGAATACAGTTTTGTATTCGAAAGAAACACTCGGCTTTATAAAAGAAGACTGATGAAAATATTGACTCACGTTTGCAGCTTATTTTCAGTTTCTTTTGCTGTTCATTGGAATGACTTTTTCCCCGACGTGAGGATGAAGGGTTTGCCGTCATTCGATGGCAGAATAGTGACCTATCCGACCAACAAAAATCTTCGTGATTATCTGAGTTGGAGGCAGACAGACTGCCATATAAACAATTTGTACAACACCACATTTTGGAATTTAGTTCAGTTGGAGGGCGTGTCTCGTAAGGAAGCGGAAGAAAGAATAAGACACACCATCTCATCTGGGAAGCACGAGATTTTATTTCAGTTGGGTGTAAATTACAATAATGAGCCAGAACAGTTTAGGAAAGGTACTCTTATAGTGAAAGAAAAAATAAATAAGAAACAGGTGATTGTTGAAAATTCTGTGAACATTAATACAAGGCTGTGTTTGACATTCACTGATATAATCGGGGATTCTTTTTGGGAAAAAAATCCTTACATTCTTTCGACTGATTAATTTGATTTGTTAATTTTATCTGTAGAATTTTAAACCACAATTTGTGTAAGTATCTTTTGATAAGAAAAATATATTTATATAAAGTATAAAAAATATTGAATTATTTTTTAAACATATATTATTAACAAATCGTTGAGTACTTTTTCAATGAGAGAGACCCCAGGAAAATCCCCAAACTATTATTGATGTCCTGTGATGTTGAATTATTCTAGCAATGCGTACCTATTATTCTGATATCAGTACTTCATTGATTTTTAGAGTCCTCTAATTTAGAATAGCATAAAAAATTACTACTGCTTTCAAAAAAATATTTTAATATAATATGTTGGTTTTGTTGCCAGTAAAATATTTATAATTATAATTGTTTGGTAATATTTTATTAATTTAAAAAAAATCTAATTTATTTAGATAAAGCTGCAATTACAGGGTGCGTAGCGTTTTTAAAAAGTGCTTAAAGGTGCTTATTTTCGATTTTTGTTTTTTTAAAAGCCATTAAAGGTGCTTTTTTCATTGGGTGTTTTTAAAATGTGCTTAATTTTCCTTTTTTCAAAATGAGATTTTTCTTTTATCATGTTGATTTTCGCTTCGAATTATGCAAAAAGACTCAGTTCACATCGTTCTACTCAACGTTTGCACAATTATTTCAACCCCAATCTATTGCCAGACCAAACGTAGCGTGTGAAAACGCCATTCGTTTTATATGATTCAAAATTTCATGATTTTTGACAATTGTCGAAAACAATGCCAAAAGTTTTTTTTTTGACACGACGGTTAAAACATGATAAAACCGTCAATTGTCAAAACTTTCCTACCTTGCTTAGTTATGATATTTTTTTAAAGTGCTTAAAAATATTTTTTGAGTGCTTGAAAAGTGCTTATTTTTTGTTGAATAATTTGGCTACGCACCCTGAATTACGTTTAAAATATTATATTGAGTCAAAATTTTTCAAGTGAGACAGGAAAACATCAAAAGTTAGATGATTGATTCTTCACTCTCTGGGACTCCTTCTTAATGGTTTCGGGGGGTGACTTCAAATATGGTAATTAATTATTCCAGACGATATTTTAAATTGCGAAATCAGATACTAAATATACTTTCTCTGAATAAACATATCTTTTTTTCGGCGGATTTGGTTTTATGACTTCCAAAATATAAGGTGTAGATGCAATCTGAAAATATGGTCCCCATAGTTAGATCAAGAGAGGGATCTGAAGTTTACACCCCTTAATGTTAATTTTACTTTTTGCATATTTCACCATATCTCCTCAAGAATAAAGCAAATTGTAAAATTTTTGCTCCATAAAATTCGTTTGTCCGAAGATTATTTATGCAAAAAATAAATTTTTGTTAATGTTTATTATTATCATTTTATAATAGTAAAAAATAAAATTTGAATTGTAAGATACACAGTTATTTATGTCATTTTAAAGTGTGTAATTTTACAAAATTTGAGCCCAATCTGCTGAATAGTTTCTGAGAAATCGAATTTTTAAGAAGTGGTATATTTAAAACCAAATTTTAAATATACGACTTTTTAAAAATTCGATTTCTCAGGAATTATTCAACTAATTTTACTCAAATTGCCACTTAAAAATACATACTTTATAATGTAGTAAAAAGTTGTAAATCTTACAATTCAAAATTTTATGTACAATTATTTAATAAAAAACAATAAATTTTTAATAAAATTTATTTTTTGTGTGAAATTATCTTTTGATAAATTTTTTAATTGTGTGCTAAAATGTTTCAACTAGCTTAAAAAAATTCTTGAGCTATGGCAAAATACACAAAAAATAAAATTAAAATTAGGGGGACCGAACTGCAAATACTATTTATTACATATTTTGGTGGTCAGAAAGGTGAATTGGAAAGAGGTATGTTTATTGAGCGTAAGTACCTTTTTGTGTCTTATTTCGTAACTTAAAATAACACCTACACTAATTAATTAGCACATTTGAGGTCACCCCCTCAAACCATTATGAATGAGTCCTAGAGTGTGAAGATCCGATCATTAGATCAAAAGTTATTCAGGGGTCATTTTTTTTGGTGCACTGTTCTTATAATCCTATACTAATGAAGAAAAATGAAGGGCAAGTTATTATTTTTATCGATTATGATAAGAAATAGATCCAGAGCAATCTTGGCTAAGAAAGAGATGGCAAACTTTTTTCAATCAGTATGGCAGTTAAATTTTGGTGTATTTTCATGCATCCAGTCTGCCACTTCAGGGGTCTGTCTAGGTTTTTCTGAGAGATACTTATTTTGTGAAAATACAGACATAATTTGTGAAAATTAAAAATTATATTAAAAAATCAACACAAAAATATGGATTTATTGTTTTTTAAGGGTACAAAAATAAAATTTTAAGAAAAAGTATTTTGTGAAACTACCGTTTTTCCTAAAGTTGAATTTGTGAAGATACCGCTAAACGGTAGTAAATTTGGCCTGGTCAGACCCCTGCACTTGTAATAGTTCTTTCTAAAGTGTAATCTGTAAGCAACTGGTTTGACTGCAAACTATAAAATTAAATTTTGTTATTATGTTAATAGTTCTGTTATTAACTTCTATTACATCAGAACAGGGAGGCTTCATACAATTAATCATATAGAATTCATCGATTAAAATGCTGAACAATTGATGAAATGTTCAATAATGTTTAATTTCACTAGCGCAATTTTTTTATCTTTCTATTTGTTACTTAAATAAAACTCACCTCTCACGGTTAGCTCGATGCTAATGGAGCTTTGATATGTTTCTAACAAATTATAATTTGCATCAGCAGGACCATTTCTGCTAACAGGTAGCAAAATAACATTTAACTATCTATCTTTGTATTTTGTTCATATGTAGCCATTAAGTTTTGTCAAACATATAAGTACACTTATTATTTCAGATTAAATATTTTAAGTGAACCCACACATCTTAAAGATTGTTCATGAGCCCCGTCTAATATACAATTTAAAAATAATAATCTGAAAAATAGAAAACTTCGAACAATAGAATTATGCCGAATGATTGTGCCCGTATTTCTCTTTTTTACTTTGTGCATGATTTTGCGAAGTTAATCATTACCAATTAAATTTATTGATTATTTTGTTTTATTTCAAAAAGAAAAGGGAGTGTTCAGCTCATAATAACAAAAATTTAATTAAGCACTAAATAATATTTATTTTCAATTGGACTTGGCTTAAAAAAAAAAAAATTAGTTTGAAACACAAACTAATGCATAACAGAAACAAAAAAATTGTATGTTGAAGCTGTTTAAGGGTTATTTTTTCTTTTGTAAAAAAAAATTTAATTTCTCCTTAATGTATGGAAGCTGCTGCTTCAAGTTTAACTTTTTTCTTTCTCTGTGCCTTAATGTTCAATGTCAAGTAAGAGAATTTCTAGGTTTGTTATTGATTATTCGTCGCCAACTCATTTAACCGGTTCTTCCACTGAGTATCCTAGCAATAAATAGATTTGGTTGGTTCGAATAGCAAGCCTGTTTGGTGAAACCGAGCAAATTTAAGGCAGAGTGTGAGATTCTTATTTTTCAGTGCCGCCATCTATGGCCAAGAATTCGACTTCTGCCACATCATACGTCACGCTTGTTTATAAGGCAGACCCATTCATACATCCACAGATCGTAATTTTGACCTGAATCAAAGAACGATCAGTCTCCAATCCAGTACCCCCAGAGGTCTTGGTTTATTATAGATTTAGCTATATAAATAAATTATATACATATATTTAAATAAAGCTAAAATAAGAACTTCCCCCGAGAAATCTCTTTTTTTTAAAAAAAATTTCACTGAGTAAGCTTTTTAACTCATAACCACAAAACCAAAATAATGTTGTTGTTTTTTTTGTGATATTTGATTTGTGGAATGAAGACCTTCACTCTTTAATCAGAGTATCAAACTTAAATTGTGCTATCATTGATTAAATTATATAATTTTACAATTTATTGGCTTTCTTAAACAATATAATTAATGATTTAAAAACATTAAATTTTTATTCAACAATTTAATTTACAAAAGAAAAAAAACCTTTCAATCTATGCAAATTTTTAACTTTTAACACCACTAATTAATGAATTAATTCATCAAATAAAAATAGTTAAATATCCCAACCTCGTAAACTTAGCTATTTAATTGACTTATTTATTTATATAAGTTTATAATCACCAATCTGGCCTTAAACTTACTCTTCAAATTTATTACAGTAAGCATAGTTAGTTTAATCTAATAAAGCTTTCATAACTGTATGTTTTTCAACAGTATTCTAAAGTTTATTTTAAGTTAAATTATTATTTTCTTCCAAATTTGTTTTATTTCAAGAAAAGTTGTTAATGTCAAGGTTTATTAACAAAACAAAAAGTTTTGGAACTTTTTTGCTTTATTTGCTAACAGTTTTAGTCTTTATAAGATAGAAACAATATTCTCAACAAGCAGTCTCCATTTAAATGTGAACACAAGTCTTCATCTGCAGAGAACATTCCCCATTCTAAATTGTTTGATAAATGTAGAGATTTGCAGTAGAACAGAAAGACTACTTAGAAATAATTCATAACATTTATTGTAACAAATGATCGTGAATATCTACAAATTGTTATAAACAAGATTTGCTGTAGCCCTTGATCNGAGATAGAGCATTTCATGAGTGGAGTTTAAACCTCAATTGGAAAATAAATATTCCTATATATTAAATACTCTGGGTATTTACCTTTAAAAATAAATACACAGTTATTTTACGTTGCTATTTGTAAATTACAGTTTTGTACACTTCATATGATCAAGTGCTTAGCAAAAAAAATAAAAAATTAGACTTCTTTGCTTAGTAATAAAAAGTATGTTATGGACTAGTTTTATTACCCAAGCGTTTACTCAAATAGCTTAATGTTGATTATTGCTATTCTTTTAGTACAAACCAATATTTTCCCCATTAAATATTCTAACTTTAAAGAAAAGTGCGTTTCATATTATTTTGTTTATATTCAAAAGAGTGTGGTTTTAATGTGATATTCTTTGAATAAATTTTTAATTGGAAAGCTGCCTCCTTAAATAACAATAATATATTACTTTTAATGCCTACATAAAATATAAAGGAATCTAAGTTCCAGAAAACTGCTGTAAAGCTCTTTTTTTAATTCAGTTGTAAAATAGAGCTATCTTAAAACGTTATTTTTTCGGAAGAAGAAAAGAAACTAATGTTGAAAAATTGAATGAAAAAAGGTGTTATGTATTAACAACAAAACTATTTCAATCTCGTTTTCGAAATTTCCCAAACATAAGAGAAACTATCAAAAAAAACCTAAGTCTTCCTCTTGAAACCTGAGCGGCTCAGCGAAGTTTCTGGTTATACCAACATGGCCGCCGCTACTTGACAGTTACTTCACTCGCGCCTATAGGGAAGGAGAGGAATGCCCACTCCTTCTTATTTATAACTCTATGGTTTATAGGGTGGACCCACTGGTACATCCCTTTATCTACAGATCGTAATTTTGACCTAAACCAGAAAACAATCTTCAATTCAGTACCCGCAGATATATATATATATTTTTTATGGGAACATGGAGGATTTTGTGACCCTACAGATTTAGTGTGCACCATTTACCACAAGGGAAGTTCATGGTTGTCGGGGATCAAACTTAGGACCTTTTGGACAAGGGCCTAACCAACCCAAACAAGATCAACCAACCCAAACAAATCTAAATAGTAGTATTTGAAACTTTAAGTATAAAATTATTAATAGAAAATCAAAAAGTTGATGAAATCAACTATTATCCCTCAAAATACAATGTTTGAGGTAAAAAATTATTAAAGTCAGAAACAATATTATTAAATAACAGGCAGAACATATTTTAACAAAAATAAATTGTGCCAGAATGGTTTACCTGAGCTTGAATGGCATTTGTAGACCACATATTGCAAAAGAGAATATTGGCTGCTGCAACATACTCTTCGTTTGGGGGCAAACATTGGACGATTTCCAGCGCCTCATCTTGGGTCAGATCGTAAACATCGTTTAATTTTTTTAAGGCCTGAGTAAGAATTGAAGTTTTATATCTTTGCATAAAATTGAAATTCTTAAAAATATAAAGTAAACTAAGTCATAATCAATAAACCAAAGCAATTGATATTTTAGTTCAATAACAATAAAGATTCATAAACACTATAAAATATCCCCTTTACCTCATCAGTAACATTTTGATGCATTTCGTATACCGAATTTACTTACATAATAAAAATTAACCAGCTAATTTTTTAAAAAAAGCTCTGAAAATGTTTGGCAATAAATATTGCAAGACATGATGTTTTTTTGATTCTTTGGAATAGTATATTTTTGAATTTATAAATGAGACTATAATTTATTAAACGAGTTGAGGCTCATAAATATATAAAAAAAGAGTGATAGCAAACTTTTGTGCCCAACAATAACTGAATTTTATTTTTTTGCATTGATATTCATCCCATGATCTATATTGTAAAAATCATTCACCTGAATTTAAAAGCCACAAACAAAATGGCAAATAATTTTTTTTATATTTCCAACGCCCACCATTGTGAACATTTTATCAATTCAGGCATTTTTCAGGGGCACCATATTAGGTGGGCCAACGTTGCTCCCACTGTAAGGACATATAGTACAGTGAAAGAAAGATCATCCATGCCTCACCTGGGATTCGAACCCAGAACCTTTCCGATACAAGGGCAATTCCCTAACCTCCACACAAATGGCAAAGAATCAATAAATTGATTCTTAAAATGATATTCTAGCAGGGATTCTTTTACATTTTACAATATTTTTCAAGTATTTGAAGGAGTTTTTTTCTATTTCTAGAAAATCTTTCTCTCTAATCTAGGGGTGCCATCCCCTCTGCAGAGGATCAAAATTGTGATGGCATGTCTTCGGATCATCCTCAGGGATGTTTCCCAGACCGTCGCCAATAGCCCATTGCGCAGCTCTAGTGCGACGTAAATGAACTACAACTACAACAAATCTAGAAAATCTTTAGTTTTTTTTCCCCTCCAGAAAATCTCTTAACAGGTGAAGCGACAAGTTTTCAAACTGAGAAATTGTCGTTAAGTGAGACCGTCTTTTTCAAGTAAGCACCAATCACATAGACATTGAAAAAAGCTTCTCAGAGAAACAAAATTAACATTCAGGCACGAGATGCTCATTTAAATTTTAAAATATGAAAAGCATTTAGTAATCTAATGTAACTTTGATACCTAATAATATTGGAATTTTTATGCTCATTAAAATTTACATATAAAAATATATTTCCTTTTTTTTATTACTATTATAGCATTTTATTTCAAACTTTAATGTAAATGGAACAGGTTTTGCATTGTTTTACATTTTTAAACGCAATTGAAAGTTATTATAAAGGGAAAAACATTGTTATAGTTAAATATTTTTAGTTACATGGGGCATTTTTCAGGTTTAGGACATTTTTAAGGACATTATTTAAAATTTTTAAGAATATTTTTAGGGAATTCTTTGGTTATCGAAATTTGTGTTCTAATTATCATACTGAAATCATAGTATTTGCAACTTTTAAACTTTAAAATATGAAAATGCGACACAATACATTTGACAATAATACATAATTATGACATGCAATACATAATTATGACATGCAATACATGATAAATCAAAGGCATACTGTCAAATGCATATTTTTATCACTTGCACTAATTTAAAAAAAGTTTCCTGTTAATGTTTATTTATTAAAAGTCATTATCTATAAAGATTTTAAACTATAAGCTTGTGAAAAGAATTCTGATTTACTTTTCACTTAAGCCTCTAACTTTGCAATCTTGGATAATTTTGATTGGCGTTTTCTTGATTTTTTTTTATTCAACAGCAAAACAACTCTCAAAAAAGGATGGAAAACTAAGGGATTGCTTTATTAGATAAGAAGAAACAGCGTTGCACAAAAACAAAGATACTTATCAAAAATCTAAAAACAGGGAGCAGCATAAAATTTAACTACTTTTCAAAAACTGTATTGGTAACATTTTGTTAGAAAAAATTAATAGATAATATACTGTACGCTTTCTATCTCAAATTCCGTTGGGGTGATGGTTTTGTATTTTACATGTATCAAAAAATACTGCTGGATAAATATTCAACACACAGTTTATTTGTGAAAATTAAATAAAGGGTATTAGAAACATGTTTATAATCCTCCTTTATCTTCACTCCTTTGACAGTTGAGTTCAGTCAAAAAGAGAGAAGTCTTTTGAAAGTTTCAATATTATTATTTGACTCTTCCAAATTTCTTGAAAAGCAAAGCAAATTTTTAGAAGCAAATGTTTTTCACTGCTATAACGATGTAACCTAATATCTTTTTTTAAAGAATAGAGTGATTCAAATCTAGATTGAAAAATCAGACTTAAAGCATTTGAAATGAACACCCTGAATTGAATAGTAATTGAAAGAATAAGGTAGTACATAATAACAAACAAAAATTTTTGCTTGATAACATCAGTTGCCAGATGTTGGATCATAATCGAATACAACAACTTTTGCATTTTAACAGAAATTATTATTTTCTAATATTGACTTTTGCTTAATTTACTCATTTGTCATAATAGTAAAATAAATAGTTATGGGGGACTGCTAAAAAAAATCTTTTACGAAATCATGGCAATACATTGTTTCAAGCTTTAGCTGTCACAGTGAAGATCAATTTAGAAGAGACAATACAGAGAAGAACAATTTTGAATGTTTTTTCTTTAAACTGTTCTAATGATATTAGAGGGCCCACCCCTGTTTGCTGTTCTTTCCATATCCCTAAACTACTTCAAAATTCAAGGTCGCTCAGTTCTTTTTTTTTGGATACATATACGTTTTGGCTAGCTTAGAATATATGCTGCTGCTCTTTTCAAAATGATATATACATCCAACATATATGCGTCCTGTAAATATTCAAATCATCAAAATTTAATTTAATTTATGTATATATTATATTTTTATATATACAAAAAAGTAAATTTCAGTGATTGGAGGAACAACATATTCTTAGATAAACGCATAACAATTTTACTCTAACATAAATTTGCAAAATGAAAAGGTTAGAAAATGAAAAAAAAAAAAATTTGTGTTCAATCTTTATTGATAAAACTAATTTTCCTTTCATGTTAATTATGAAGAATTATTGACACTAAAATATAGCTCTATCACAAACGGGTTGGTCGCTATGGCCTCCGGCCCCGCGCCAACCAACCAAAATCNAAAAGAAAAAAAAAAAAAAAAATGTGTGTTCAATCTTTATTGATAAAACTAATTTTCCCTTCATGTTAATTATGAAGAATTATTGCCACTAAAATATAGCTCTAAATTATTAATCATGAATTAATTAATAAGAATAATTATAACAAAAATATAGAATAGTTTGTTTGATGATACAGACTGTTTGCTATTTAACTTATTATTTCTTCTCAACTAATCACTCAGTTTGTTTCAGCTTTCTGTTGTTCTGCTAGAATTGAATTTTTATTCTTAAAATTTCGAACATGTGTATTTAAATGTTCATGCTTATGACTGCATACCAGATTTGGCCAAAAATATAATCGATTCCTTTTTTTGATTGCAGTAATCAATTACTTGTAATCGTGATTACAACTTTCAAAAAATTTTGAATACAGTAATCAATTACTCGTAATCATGATTCCAAGTAATTGCGATTACAAGTAATCACAACGAAAACGATTACGGGTAATTATGATTACAAGTAATCAAAATATATGATTACATATAAACTAAATACACGATTACCTACCTATTGTATTCTTATAAATGATTATATTTTACAGTAGATAGTATAATGTATTTTATAATTATACATTTTGCACGTACAAATGAATGTAACTAAAATGTATGTACATATGATTTTATCTAGTGCATATGTTCAGACATTTTAGTTTCACACGCATGTACATACACTTATATTGTAAGTATAAAATATATGTAAGTATGTATATAGCTAATAATTACGTATGTATGTACAAACAATGTAGACATGTAAATTTATACACAATGGATATATGCATTTTATGCAAATATTTGTGTATGTAAAATGTATATCTGTGTTCATGTATATACAAGTACTTGTTGTTTGTACAAACATGTATACATTGTCCATACAATGTATGTCCCATGCATGCATGTGCAATTTATTTATGATCAGTATAATATATGTAGTATGTACAATATAGGTATATATGTAGTATGTACAATATATATAGTATGTACAATATATGTATGTATATATGTACATGATCTGCATGTCCAATGTATGGATGTACATATACACAATATATTCATGTTCAATGTATGTATCCAAATATGCATAATACATTTGTGTATGATTGTACGTACATTGGGCAATTTATATTTTACATATATTCATACATACATTCGACATGCATGACGTAAGTAAATACACACATTTGAGATGCATATATTGTACACATGTATATACATATAGCGTACAGATGCATATTCATATAATGTACATATGTGTGTACATATACAGTACATGTGTGCATAAATATATTGGGCATAATTCTTTTGTACAAATTTTACATGTGTACATACATGCTATCCCTATCTATATATCTTGCCTCTGGTGCAATGTATATATGTCCAATGAATGTATATCCACAAATGTACAATGCACGTATGTTCCATGTATGCATATCCATATGTACTATATATGCATGTACAATGCATGAATGTATGTACATGCATACATATGTACATTACATTTACGTCTAAATATGTGTACAATGCAATAAATAAAATGCATGTAAGTTAACTTATAATGACTCAAGCAAGTTAAATGACAAAATCAAATTTAGTTTTCAGCTTTAATTGTTCTATGTCATTTTGAAATTCTTTGAATAAAGAATTATTTTCAGGTATTTTCATGAAATGTTAGGCAATACAGATTTATTTTTTTATAACATAATGCATGATTCATAGAAATTTTTTAAATGGCAAAAAAACGGTAAATTTTATGTGTGGAAATAATATTTAGAAATACCGTTTACTTTATAAAATTATCGTTTACTTTCTAAAAAATATGAGGTCGAGTTTTATATGCCTTAGAATAATGTATGTACAATGTATGTGTATATTGTAATTACATATATTTAAATGTACGCATGTATTTATACATTACTTGTAATTATGTACATGTATACGTTGTATGTACATACTTTGCATGTACATACATCGATGTACATGTATGCATTTTATTTACACAACTATGTGCAAGTATACAAGTGTAATAGCTTGTATTCGTATAGTTTGATTACAAATAATCACAATTACATGTAATCAAATTACATGTAATCATATATTTTGATTACTTGTAATCATAATTACCCGTAATCGTTTTTGTTGTGATTACTTGTAATCGCAATTACTTGGAAACATGAATACAAGTAATTGATTACTGTAATCAAAATTGTAATCATGATTACAGCAGTAATCTAAATGTTTTGAAAGTTGTAATCATGATTACAAGTAATTGATTACTGTAATCGACTATGTAATCATGATTACAGCTGTAATCAAACTTTGTAATCATGATTACAAGTAATTGATTACTGCAATTGAAAATTGTAATTGATTACATTTTTGCTCTACTCAGATGTATTAAAAAATTTTGATTACTTGTAATCGTGATTACAAGTAATTGATTACATAGCTGTAATTATCTGTAATTAATTACAGTTGTAATTAATTACTGTAATCGATGGCCAACTCTGCTGCATACTCAGTTGATATTTCAGTTCATTGTTGCCAACACAGAAAAAAGAATTTTTTTGTCAATGTGTTAAAAAATATATGTATATAGATTATTAATTTATAAGAAAGCAAGAAATAAAACAGGGTATGTAACTAAATTTTTCAACAAAAAATAAGCACTTTTGAAATACTCAAAAATTATATTTAAGCAGTTTAAAAAAATTTCATAATTAATCATGGTTGACAAGGTTTTGACAACTGACTGTCATATCAAAAAAAAACCTTTTTGACTATTGCCAAAAACCCAAAATTTTGGAGTAAGGATAATTGTTATCTATAATAAATAAGAAGTATTTTTAAATTAATATAAATGTAAAATTAAAAGTGTTCCATCAATACTATGTTCTTGAATTATCTTAACATAAAACTCTTTTTGCTTTGAAAATTACTGTCAAATTGCAATTTATCCAATCCCGTAATTTGTTTAATAATTAAAAATAAAATACAAAAGCATTTAATAAAAAAATTAACAATCATCTTATTCTTTATATGCAAAATCAATTTTCATTTATTTCAATTTTAACTCATCTTTTCCCAAAGCAAGCGATTACAAAAAAAATAGTTTCGAAGCCCTCTGTCTCATTCCTCCGTTCATTTTTCCGTTTTGTATGAATAAGACCAAAATTTGTAACTGTTCTTTTGATTGATTATGAGCTGTATAGACTAGAATGTTGATGTTGACCTACTAAACTATTATAACATAATAAAATAACATGTAATTAGGAAATTTATTCTAATAACTGTACTAAATATTGATGGTAACTTAATAAACCCTTGAATTGATTAATTAAGAAAATTATTAACTCATTTTAAACAAACATTTGTATTTTTTGTAAATTATAATTAGTTTACTTATCAGGAAATTTTCAGAGGGGCGGAAAATGAAGTCTGAAATTGAGAATCTCTTGCAAAATGCAGCAGAGCTGCATATGAGTGGACAATCCAGCTTAGTATGTGGACCTGCAAATGTTGGCGTTTTCATACGCTACAGACCAAGGGTATGCCGGAAATAAATTGGGGTTGAATTAATTGTAAAAATGTTGAGTAGAACTATGTCTTTCTTGTTGCATAATTCGTGAGAAAATCAACATGATATAGAAAAAAAATCTCATTTTAGAAAAGGGAAAATTAAGCACTTATTAAAAAACCAAATGAAAATTGCACCTTTAAGGGCTTTTAAAAATCGAAAATAAGCACTTCTTAAAAACGTTACACACCCTTTAAAGGAATGAAAGATTCTAAAAACGTGTTCATCTTGACATATCTTCTTTGTTAACAGTATTTAATGACTTCAGTCCTTAAACATTTCACATTTAGATAAATTTAAATTTCAAAACTTAATGAATTAAAAAGAATTTAAAAAATTCCAATAAAAAATTAAAAATATGAATACATAATAAAAAAAACAAACATATACCTCATTTATAGGAACTATTGCAGCCCAAATTTCATTAATATTAACTTCTAGATCACATCCTTCTAATATAGCAGAATCTTTAACTAAGACAACATGAGAGCCTGCAAGAATGTTTATTTAAAAGATCGAAGTATTACAATTGAATTTCTAAATATTTTGTCCCCACTGCTTGGTGAGCTAGGCCCAAGTAAACACAACTCTTTATTTATTTATTTTTGAATGCAAAACAAATTGGATGTTCCCAAAATAATAATAATAAATAATAAATTTTTTAATTGACTTACATCTAGCTAAATGAGAAGAACCAAAAAAATAATAAAAATTAAAAGTTAATTTAGTTGCGGTCGTCTATACCTATTTTTCAGCGTGTTGCAAATGTAAGCTATAATTTAATTATAATTTATTAAACTTTTTACATGATTTTGATCAAAAACATCTCAGAAACACAATCATAATTTTTATCATACATAATTTTTTTCTATTTTTTATTACTATTACTTATTTTCTATTCTTTTGAATGTTTTAAAAACACTCAAGGTTAAGTTAAATGTTATAGTTTCTAGCTGCATTATGAA
The DNA here is from genome assembly GCF_043381705.1 of Parasteatoda tepidariorum. Classification (NCBI taxonomy): domain Eukaryota; kingdom Metazoa; phylum Arthropoda; class Arachnida; order Araneae; family Theridiidae; genus Parasteatoda; species Parasteatoda tepidariorum. The sequence continues at coordinate 1,512,593 of NC_092209.1, forward strand.
CAAGATCTAACCTAAGCATTTTTTTGAGCAAGTCTGATAGGGTATATCATAAATTTTCACAGCACAACAATAAAAAGGTTTCATTCCAACAAAAGTAATGCCATGTCTGTTTAAATCAATGTTATTAACAAGAAATAACACTTTAGAGAAATTTAAGATAAAAATGTAGATTAAATTTAAAATGTATTTTGGTCAACCCCTGAATTATTTGAAGTTCGACAACACAAGCGAAAGTTTGCTAAAGTTAAGACTCTGGATAAAAGAATTCTTCAAGAAGACAATGTTCCAGAATGATTCATGACCAATATTTTAACTTTAATCTTTTCACAGGAATTTACTTTCATAGAATGCAATAATTTGAAAGTGTCTAAGGGTTTGCACCATTCCTCGATTTATCGGTAAATAATTTAACATAAAAAACAAACTGATGGAGACGGATTGTCTATAAGAGAGATGTTTAGATAATGCCCTGTTAAGAGAAAAGGTCAAAAGAAATTTAAAAAATTAAGTAAATGAAAATCGGGATATGCATTTAACTTTAAAAATAAGTCAAAGACTAAATCAGTACATATATAGATACAACTTAATCTTCAATATTATTCATATTACAAATTTCATTGTTTGGCTAAGCTGTTATTCAAAAAACAATTTGTCGTATTTGTATTTTAAGTACACAGAATGGGTTTCTTTTAAATATTTAAAATAAATGGAATGTATATTTATGAAATATTTATAATATTTATTCACCACATTTTTAGATGACTTTTTTCCAAGTTTCAAGGGTTTCAATTAACAATAAAATCATTGACTAGAGAATATATTAAAAACTAAAACACTATTATTTATACTAATCTACCTCTAACTAATAAAAAAAAACCTGTTTTAACTCTACCTTGATCAGAATAAACTTTCAACACTTGTTGAAGAGATGTCTTCATTTTGGACAAAACCAATTCACATAACCAAACCTTATGTTCCTAAAAGGGAAATTTCAATAACATTATAACAAAAGACTAGCATTAAATATAATCACTGTCAGAAACTTCTAAAAAAATGTTCTTTCTCTTTTTAAAATAAATTTTTTTTCTACACAAAATTATATTTTTGTTATTTATTTCATACAGGTTTTAGTTTAATACTTAGTCTCTGGGTTAATATATGTAGATTGTGAAAAATGTGATATTACCCCTGTCCCCCCCAAGAAAAAAAATCAGGAAGAACTAAAGATCTTTATTAAAATAACAATAAATCAGATGTTAATTACTAACTTTTAATTAAACAATTTATAACACAATTAAGGCACTTCTTTTATCCAAGCTTAAAATGAGTTGGAAAAAAAAAACTGAATCTAGAGCTTGAATTGTTTCTTAAATAAAGACTGATTACAATACTTCTTTAGTTTCAGAATTTTTAAAAGAGATATATTTTATACAAGATTTTATACAAAAGAGATATATTTTAAGCCAAGATTTATTCAAAATTGATATGGTAATCACATCGAAATTTGATATTGTTTAATTAAATAATTCAGATCAAAATAAAAAATGAAATTTCTTTTTAAAATTATTAATTTTGAAAATAACATAGGATAAGTATTGTTAAGATATAGAATAAAATAAGCATGGTGAAAGAAAGAACATCTTCAATTTACAAGAACAAATTTAAATATACAAGCTAGATTCCAGGAATGGTTTGTAATAGATTTGAGAAGGAAAAAAAATTAAAACAAAGAAGAAGTTCTAAGTTTGTCAAAAGCTTAATGAATAAATAATATGAGCATAAATAATTAAGATTGGCAAATTTTCATGCAAAATAAATAAATAAAATAATCGCCATATTTTATACCGAGATATATCTCGCTCAACTGTTGGAGGGAACTGAAATAATTAATTTAAAGTAAGAGTTTTTATTTAAAATTACAATTGAATCAAATTTTAAATTTTCTTTTTAATTATCCATAAGGTTAAATTAGCTACTTATGCATTCCTTTTTAACTTGAATTTTTCATTAAAATGCTGTTTGTATAATGAATATTCAGCCATCATAAAAGAAATATGTAACAAAAAAATTTGTGAACAGAAAAGAAAAAATTCTTTAAGCGATTCTGCTATACTTTGGGAATTATGGGTTCTTAAGACCTGAATGTCTAGGTACCTCTCATTAAAAGTTGGTTTTCTTAAATTTAAAACATGAATTCTTTACCTTTTTATCTATCCCATTAATATGCACATTCATAATTATTCAATCTATTTGATAGAAAAAGTATTTCAAAATAAGTAAAGGGTTATATTTTAACAATCAAGCATTTTTAGAATTGATCAAACACCTGAATTAAGAAAAAGTATCAGCGTAATATGATACTCAGAACTATTTTAATTTTCTCCTTCACCTACTAATGAAGAACAAAAAAACTTTTTATTAACATAAATATTTAAAGTTTGGTTAGATTTTAGGTACTAGAGAATTATGAGTTATTTTTTGCACTCCCAAAATTTTTAGCGCATTTGATACGTTATAATGCATAAGCAAAACCACTGCTTTCTACAATAGCCTCTTTCAAATCAATTTCATCGTAATTTGGCAGAAAAATAAATTACCTTGTTTTTTAAGCACTGGAGAGCTAACTTTTCAAAATCCAGTGTATCAGAGGGGTTTTGAAAGATCCTCTCTATGACTTTTCTGCGCAGTTCAGCATCCTTGTTGAAAATGGCTTTGAGTATTTCATCACAGCAAAGAACCGGTAAACCCAGAAACTGAAACCTGTTGGCTATGAACGATTTTCCACTCATAAAATTACCACGGAATAAAATGCAATATGGCCTCTTAAAATTGGAAGAAACCTAAAAAATATAATAATAATAATAATAATAAATGTGTGAGTGGTTAATTTGCTGCTTAGCAGATTATGCAATAGTTTTAATTTTTTTTCCATATTGATAAATATGACATATTAATAAGAATTTTATCATTATTTCATTGACAAAACATGCATCACAGATGAAAAAAAATCCAGTTACAGTTATGTACAATGCGAGAAAAGATAACATTTTTGCAAGTGTATAAAACATTCAAAAAATATTTTAAAAAGTAGAAGACCCATTAAAATATTAACTCCATTTGCAAGCCTGTTAAAAAATTTGTAAATTATGGATAAAGAAATAATTTTTACATAAATAGATTTACAAAACCAGTTTACAAAAAAATTTTTGACGAAAAATTTAAAAAAATTTTTAACAAATAATTTAAAACGAGTTTACAAATACATTTTGCATATATTGATTTTTTTTTAATAGAAAACTGAATTATACTTAAAATATCAGAGCAGTTAATCATATTACTTAAAATTTTACCGAAAAATTATAAATAAGACAAATCTCTATAACATTTCAATGATGGAGCATCAAAAATGTTTTGTTTGCAATGAAGTAACAGAAAGAACATGAGGTTATAAATAAAGCATAGGTAATTGCTTTTTATTGTTGCATTAAGGGCTACAGATAATACTGCAATGGTCCAAGATAGAAAAAAAAATGTAAGCTTAAGAATTTTTAAAATTTTTTCATTTGCAAAGTCTTTGTTTTATGTGCAAGAAAACCAAGTCTACGATAAGCTTCGGAAGCTACTGTGATGAGAAAAATCAAAATTTTAAAACACCAAGATCTTCTAAAATATCCAAATGGTCTAAAGTAATACTGATAATTTTTACATGAGAATAATAAAAATTCACATTTGAATGTTGCAGAAAAACCTACTAAGGAAAGCAACGAATTAAAAATATTCATTTTGGGAAAAAACACACAAGTTATGATTCATAGAAGTTATATGAATTCTTGTCATTCTGTTTCTTCAAAATAATATGGGTCGTTAATTATAAAACTGAATAATAAATTTTGAAAAAAGGATCTTTTTGTATGATTATGTGTAGGAAAACAGATACAAGCATTCATCAATGGGTTTTTCATGCAACTACTCATGTTGCTTCACTTTTATAATGATTAAATGTGACTCAATTAAGTTTAGAAAATGCACATTTTAAAAATGCAGCATTACAATAATGACACATTTCAAGTGTGTTGATTTTTAACATAAAGCAATAAACAATGATATGCGTTGTTAAAAATCTAGACAAATTATCAATCTTAGAAAAAGTGTAACAATTTTTAAATTTAATTCAACCTGAATGACTTTTTGTGGCATTCCAAGCAGATGCATTCTGTTTGTTGATGAACTGATTTTCTCTTCTTCGTGAGAATTTCTTTCTGAATTTTCTAGAACATCTACTATGACAATATCCAGGGCAGACATCTCCTACAAAACATATTATAAATTCTTATTATAGATGAACACTAAAAATTTTTCCAGCCAATCTTACAAAATAAAATTCAACTGGTTTGGCATGATTTTAATCAGTTAATTTAAATCATTTGATTTTTTTTTTAAATCATCGGTGCAAGTTACACAGATTTTTTTAATATAAATATACACCTAAAAATATATTTATAATAAGCAATATTGTTTTCAATAATTTTTAATATGCAAAAACGTTTTCAAAGTCAGATTTTATAAATATAGAAAGTTTCTTTAGGGAAATAATGGGAGAGGAATATATGCCGATTGTTACTTAATGCTCAAAATAGACAGAAAATGACTCAACAATTTGTAGCATGTAATTATCAGATATTATAATTTTGCTTTACCTGCGTGTAAACGAATATACTGCTTTATAAATTACATATTTCAATTATATTCATTAAGACTTTTATTTATTTAAATACCAGTACTTTTACATATACATATTAATACATAGTTTGATAAATATAAACAAGAAAGACCTGTTTTGCCAAGAACAATAGATAATTTTTTAAGTTTCATGTTCTAAATAAATTTTTTCTTAATTTGATATCTAATAGACAACTTTTGTCTTCCTCTTTACAAATTCAGAAGGGTGTTCAATGTTGAGCTAGAACAAAAATAACTATAATTTTAATTTTTGAGTGATTTGTTTGTAATAATCATTTATAAAATTTTTTAACCAATTTATTTTTTAAAAAATGTAATTATATTAGTTATAATACGGTTTTGAAATAATACTAAGCATTATTAATAAATTTAATATAATGTTTGATAAGTAAATTCAAAAAAATAAAAAATAAAAATTCCATTTAAATAAATAAAAAATCTTTTTTTTTTAAACAAAAATAAATATTTTAGCCAACCCTGAAAAGTATTATTCCTCGATACTGATAACTGTATATAACAAAACATTTCAGTTTGACTTTCCCCTCATAACCTTTTGTTCCCTCTTCTTATTCAAACAAAAGCTGTCTTTTGCACACTTGTTTACAGTGCCTCAAAAATTTGTCCTAATAATAATTTCCTAAATGAAGAATTCTTTCACTTTGGAGCGAATGACAGTGGCTTTCTTATTTCATTGATTCTATCTATTGAAAATGTATCCCCCCAATTCTAATTCTTAATTTGAATTCATATTATTTGATTGTTTCACGTTATTACCCTAGAAGCAGTCCCCACATTGTGAAAATTGTTAATATATTTGAGCTTAAAGTCTCTACTATTAACAAACTAAATGATACCAGCCCTAAAGATCTAATTGCTAACATTAATGACTGATATATTCATCCAATCTCTCTAAAGTGTGATATCTTGTGTGAGTCTTGTATACATTAAACAAACAAAATGTACTTTTTAATTTAAAGAACAAGAAATATATATTACATAGCTGGACTCTCCAATAACCCATTTTTTTCACAAGATAAGTTTTTCTAAATGTTTGGAAATCTATTTGATCTCGTTGCAATGTTACTTCTAGGATTCTTAATCTACCCCCCATCTTCTGTCTTCATTGATTATCTTGTTTTATCATATTACTAACACTGTTTTGGTCAATCCCCACTTTTTGTTGCAATTCATTTCTAAATTTGCTACTGAGCCTGCATGTTCCTTTTTTCATTCTGCGTTTTGTCACTGAAGAACATTCATCATTCAAAATTACAGCATGTCTACTTCTGTGACATTATTTTCATGTCTAGCCTTATTCATTTTGTTGAATATTTTTATAACAGTCAGCATTACTATACAAAAGAAATAAAAAAATAAAATAAAAATATCAAACTAAAATAAAATTTTCAGATAAATGAATCATCAAATAGAGATTTTGATAATAACTTCCCTAAAATTTTATTAAATTAGGTATGGTAAAACATCTTTACACACCTAGTGATTATTCAACAAAAATATTATTATTTCCCTTTTGATAAATTTGGAGAAAAAACTATTATTCTTAAAATTCCTACATTGAACTTGCTCTTAGTATTAATTATAAGAAAACTCCATGTAAAATAAGACAAGTTAAAATTACATGAAAATCTAGACACAGACAGTATTTTGATATTCAAGAAAATAAGGAAACCGTTATTGTGCTGTATTTTGAGATATTACATAACATCCAAAATAATACATTTAATAGAATACTACAAAGCATTAATTTTACCGCTCCTTGAATAGAGGGCACAATAGAACTTTCAGCACATGTCATTTATTAACTGTAAGTACACAGATATTAAGTTTTAGATCAGACACTGTATTCACTTTATTTACCATATAGGATGTTACGGTTAATATAAAGAATCAGTTGATATTAATAACCACCAGTTACTTTTAATAATATCCAGATTCATCACTTTAACTATAACACATATAACAGAACGAACATTTGCTTTTAACTAGTTTTAGTACAAATTATTTTTTACTTCAATAAATATAAATGTTTACTTTTTTTGTCCGTTCAATATTAACTTTTTCACCTCCGGCTTTCGTTTCAGTAGTAACCACTATGCAGTCGATGTTAGGATCTGTAATGGTCGGACCGAAAGGATCGGATATGGGCACTACATCGTAAACTAGGGACGGATCTATCTCAAAAAGAAACTTTGAAACTTCTTCCATACGTTTCTCAATTGGTTCAATCAGTTCCCAAAGAACTTTCTCTATAATTATAAAAAATGCACAATTATTGATCCTTTTTTAATCCCATAATTTGAATAGGTTTGTTTTTATTATTATGGTTCTATGACTTTATTCTTTTTTCCTCACATTTTCTTGAAAATACAGTAATTGGGAAATTGAGATTTTCAGCCTTAAAATTTTCTTTTGAGTATTAGAATAAATTATTATATTTTTGTATGCAATCTTTGCTTTTTGTCATACCAGGTGACGCCATTATTATGACGTCGTGTGGTGGAAGGAGAGAGAGTGCGTGAAAAAAAAAAGAGGAGAGGGGTTTGCGCTCTTGGAGAAAGCGGAAGTCATTTTTTGGTTTATATGTGTCCCTTGTGAATTTTGCTTTATGAATAAATTCCTGTTAATTGTTATAAAAATTCACCAGTGTGGTTTATAAAGAGTGGAAAGATTACTCTGTAAGAGTTGAGAATATCACAATCCCTTTGCTGTTTTTTAAAAATCTCCGTCTCTGAAAGTTGACCCATATTTTCCTCTTTATTTTGATTTTCTGATTCAACGCAACAGATCATTAATTCATTGTTTTCACTTTCCGAACCCTTTAACATAAACATCTCTGTGTTCCCAGACACACCCTCTGATATTTCTTTCCTTTCATGACGTAACGGCGACTAAGTTAGAAGATTGTTTTGGTTTCCCCCCTCATCAATATTCGCTGGCTTAAACATCTCTTATACTACTGGCGTCAAAATGCAAGGAACGACTAATTTGTCTGTTACTGAAAATAATACATCTGCACTACTGCTTAAATTATTAGGATATTCAGATTTTAATGAAATCGAAAACATTTGTAAACCCGCCACTATATTTTCCCCAAATGCTGATATTAAATGAACTTTCGAGCAATCATTATTTTTTAAATGTAACGGAATCAAACGGTTTTTTGATTGGAATAATAGTGGCTCTCTTCCATTCCTGTGGAAGTCGCCCTTGTATCCAGGATTGATTAATGATGTTTAGTAGCCATTGCTTCCCTGAGCTGCCAAGGTTTTCAAGCATACAGCCATAAAGACCATCTGGGCCAGGAGATTTGGTCATATCAAGAAGAGCCATTGCCAGGAGTAATTCACGCATGGAAAAGGGTTTGGTTAAAGAAAAAAATGTTTCCTCCCAAATAAATGTATTCATATTGTAAGGGTTGAGATTTAATTGAATTCGGGTCAATATACTCAGTTTTAACTCCAGCGATTAATTTATCTTCCGTTTTGGGTTAACTTATTGTTCACATTTTAGTTTTTCCCCTATTAGGACAATAACGTAAATGAACGATTTGTTTACATAATTTAAATTCTTTTCCCGAACTCGTATTTTTATCATTAAAAGTATTTCTCATATGAGGCGGGACATATTTTCCACCTGAATTATTTGGGAATCCAGTTTCTATCTGATTTTGAAATTTGTTTGTCGGTTTATCGTATAACTCTGAAAAAGTGCTATCTCTCGAAGTGAACCAATTGTCAGAGAGCTCCGCTATTTGTTTCGGTCGGAACCACGTATCTAACTGCTTAATTTTAATTAACTCCGCACTTCTGGATCTAATGCATTCAATATTCGGTCACTGACTATTAATTCATTAAGCATTTCAAAATCATTAACTTTTCCAAGTTGGCAGTAGAAATCCCAATTTGCTCTAATTCTACTCGCGAATTGCACATGATTCTCGTTTCTTAACCTTTTAGCGGACAAAAAAATTTCCAAACCTACATCTGTTGTCGGCTGAAACTCATTAAGAATTATATTCTTAACCCTTTAATTTTCTTTCATCTCCTCAACGTTTACATATGTTAATAAATTCGCCTCTCGCTCGCCTAGCAAATTAAATAAAATTTCAACTTTAAATTCTTCATCGACATTCTTAACTTTAAACGCCTTTTCTAAAGAGGTAAAAAATGAATTCCACATTTCCAGTCTACTCGGTACAGGAAGAGTTAATGTTCTTACGCTTTTTATGAGAGATTCTAATGATTTAGAATTCGCGTTTAGTCCATCCACACCAGTATCGAACCCTCTACCCTCAGCTTGAATTTTAGCTCTTTCTCATTGAGCCCTCTCAAGTTCTAATTTTGTTTTTTTCGCGTTCTAAAGCAGTTTGCTCAAGTTGTAACGCTGCTTCTTGCTCTACTTTTAGTCGCTCTTTTTCTTGTTCAGCCTTTAGGCGCTGTTCCCTTTCCAATCTTTCCATGACTGTTGAATTTAACAGTTCCGAAACAAAATCTTTGTCAGCCGTATATTGTGAGCTCTTTTCTATCAATAGTTTTAAATCTACAATTCTTTGACCTGGTTCAACCTTTTGCCCTAACTCCTTTGCAACAACAGCTAAATCTTCTTTCTTTAAACCTTTTATACTAAACATATTTCTTATTTCAAATCAACTAATTAAGTTTCAACTTTAATCAACTTCACCCTTTACAGTTTTACTTCCGTCAAAGAGAAAACATAAATCTTCTTACCTTTGGCCTCTGGTTATCGAAAGTTGAGCGTGTGATATTCTCAACTCTTACAGATTAATCTTTCCCCTCTTAATAAACCACACTGGTGAGTTTTTATAACAATTAACAGGAATTTATTTATAAAGCTAAATTAACAAAATTCACAAGGGACACATATAAACCAAAAAATGACTTCCTCTCCCTCCAAGAGCGCAACCCCCTCTCCTCTTTTTTTCCCCCACACACTCTCTATCCTTCCACCACACGACGTCATAATAATGGCATCACCTGGTATGACACTTTTTATAGGCATTTTTATAACAAAGCATCATTTTTAAAAGGGTTTTTGAAAGACCACATTACTTTTTACATTATATGGGTACTCCCCCCCCCACCAGAATCCTTTTATTATTGGCATTAAAGCTTTGTTTCATGAATTAAGAGTTTTTTTTTTCTTCATTTCTCTTTTTCTTCCTTTCAAATTCAGTTTTTTTATTGCTGTTAGTCGGTTTTTTCTTAAATATTTCTAATGAATAACTATTATAGATTTTCCCTTGACCACATACCAATAATAAACCTAAATTTTGATTAATTTTCAATAATGACTTAACTTATTCATACATAAAAAATATTTATTAATCATACATTGAGATTCATATTCACGCAATTTAAAGAAATAAATAAAACATTGATGGGATATTTTTATTAATATGCTGATATCTTTTTCGTGCTCAAATTCCAGGTATCTTTACAAGTATTTAAAAAGAGTTTATACACTTGACATTTTTAGATTTCAATTTTCAGCTTTTTTACTAAACTCAACTGGTAATAAATCCATATAGTTTCATAAAAATGAAATCATTTTTAAAAAAAATTTGTGGCTTTCAATCAAATTTCGCATAAATGAGATGACAATGAAAAGGTTGAAAATAGTTACTAGAGTTAATCAATCGCTTGCAGTACCTAAGTTTTTTGATTGAGAATTTGTTTTCCCAGAAAGTTTTCCATTTTATCTATGTCTGCTCTTATACAACCCAACTCCTTGATTTTGTAATTTTTTTTACTTCAAAGGATAATAAATTTTGAATTTACTCCGTTGACTAAATTTGCGATTTTTATCCTAGTTTATGGCTTTATGATTTTTAAGAATGATTGAATTACTTGAAATAAATTATCTTTCTTTCTTTGCATAAATTTGTTTTTTTTCAATTGACATTTTATACCTATCTTGTTCAAAAATATTATTTATGATTTCTTATTTTAACCAATTTTACAATAATTTCAAATTGAAGACAAATTTTCTTTCCTTAAATTTTCTTTTGTTTTTGGATTGAGTTAGAAAGAACTTCTTTGTTCCTTTAATTTAATAATTCGAAAAAAGCGTTTCAATTATGAAACTCTCAGCTGAAAGAATTTTCTGCAAACTAAGCCCAGATTTGTATTTCCACAACTATTCGTTTGAATTCTATAGCAGAAATCATTATATATAACCTGATTATTTTTAATCTCTGTTGTTCAGAAGGAATCTAAGATTCATGTCTTAAAAAATAGTAAATTATTTTGCTTCAAACTTAGATTTATAGTATACAAAATATTGCTGAAAGTATAAACTTTTTGTCTTACTTTTTATCATTTTGAAATCTGAGACTCCAACAATCAATTTCTCACGAGCTCTTAAGACAGCTTCGGATAAAAGAACTTTATGCCCATTGTGAAGCCTATCGAATGTGCCGCCCAAACAAACGGTCTTGTAGGCATTATAATCAGATATTTGAAATATATTGCAACCATTTTCAGTAGTAGACAAGGTTACATTGTCTAATTTGATAACGCTGCAAGAGACATTACTAAACACATCATTTACATAGTTACTTATTAATTTGTCTTCCTCTATACTGTTAGTAAAAATAACATCAAAATTTATATGAGTATATTTGTCTCTTTTGGGGGTTTGCAAGGAGGCTACGAGAACTCGAACGTCTAGGTGTTTACAAACTGAAGACGCCTTGTTATACACCAATGGCACAGCAGATGATAAACAAGAAAGGGTATTTAAGTCAGATTTTGATGCAGGTTTTGAGAATTCTGGCTCTAACTTCACATACAAGCGTTTTGTCACTTTTTTATTAGCTGTGTTTAAATATTGTCCAATAGATTCTATAACTAAGCGTATTGAACCAGTCAAAATGAGCAAAGCTGATTGATACATAATTAAAGAATAATTTCCCTATAATCACCGAATTTATATTTATTTTTCTCTGAAAGGGAAATAGATAAGACGCTGGAGGAAAACCAACAAACTGCAATAATTCTTTCATCCAACTTCCTTTACAGTCACTGTTCAATTAACCTAATTAACTAGATTATTTATTTACATTTGAAAACAGAACTGGAATTCACTTATCTTGATCACATGTTGCCGGTGGCAATATACTGTTTTTTAATGCAGTTACAAAATTCCCAACCGAAATTTACTTCGTGTGGAAAATTATCACTTTTAATTAATAACAAAGATTATAAAGTGTGAATTGAATTTAATACGTAATAATAATAATGTAATTAAGCATTCTATTTTCACTGAAAAAAAAACAATGAACATTTTTTTCAAACTGGTTTCATAGACAAAAGAAAGCTATAAGCGTAGATTTAGTGTTACAATTATCTCTTCGCTCTTTGTAATATCCATTCCCGGGTTATATAACTACTCCATGAACTATGCTATGATCAGGGTTTATTCCATTGAATTCCTGATATTATAACATTTTTAAATCTTTCGAATAGTTTCATTTTTCTTCTACTTATAAATAAACACGCAATGGTTCTCAGTTCTAGAATGCTGAGTGCTTTTCGTCACAAGAAATTACTAAGTTCAAATGTAAGAAGTCCTTTAATTTTGACCTTAGATGCTTACGTTAAATTCTCTAGCATACATGAATTACGTAATTTTTAATGTTACAACCTTAATGTATGCACCTACCAATTCACAATTTTGCATAAGAAGTATGAATTGAACCAGGGTTGTAAAATAAATATTTTGCTATAAATTCATCGGTATTTTCAACAAAATATCAATTAGTCAGTTTCATTGCTGTTCTAACATTTCATTTACATAAATAATTTTACTCATTAATTACATTAGTTAAAAAAAAATTATTTTTTAGATAAATAATTTTTCCTTGTTGTTTTGCTTCATTATTATTATTTATTTTTTTAAAAAATGTATTTCAGCTTCGACGTTTTCACTTTTCTGTGAAAGGAAGACAGACAGCTGGTGGTGTTTCTAATAGTGCGGTGAGTTTTGAATTCCTGTACTTGAGCAATATTGTGCTTTTTAAAGTTTTAAAACCTAGTGTCCTTTTTCTTTCACCTGCATAATTTTCAAACTATAAGCATCTCTGTTTCTTGGCAAAAAAATGAAGGAGAGAAGCCTCATGCATCTCTTAATTTAAAAAATAAAAAAATTTTTTAATGATCTGTTGGATCATTTGACACATCCTCTTAAATTTTTGCACTGTTTAGTATTCTCTCATAAATTTAAAATTTTTGTAAACTTATTAGTAAATTGAAGCAAACTTAAATAATATTTGAAGGCTCTTAAAGTTCAAAATTTCTGGAAGCTTTTGCCCCATTTGTTAGGAGTCATCATATTGTGGATAATGTGATTTCCCTTACACAGGAAAGATTTCTGTAACAGTATTTACTTCAGAATAATCACAAGGTTTTGTTAGCGTTTTAAAGCAGGTTTTTTTTTTTTTTTTGCAAGTTACGCAAATATTAATATGGAAATATGCCTCTTTTATGGAATAACCTAAGGAAAGTTATCACAAAGGAAGGACATATATTTAAAATCAATGTAAATTTTGCGAGTCCTCAAAGTTGATTTTTTCCAAGCAATGGGTCTCTGACGTTAAAAAAGGAATGAAGTGTACTTATTCTGTTGAATAATAATTAATATACAAATATTAATGTAAATTAGTATACCATTATGTTTTGTTATTATTTGCCAAGTATGGCAATTAACTAAGCAATATTAACTGGCAAGTAAAGACAATTAACTAAAATATGATTAGCATTGTCAAATTGATGTCAATAATAAAAAAGAAAAAATGTGTTAAAAAGAAAAGAAGTAAACAGAGGATATGATATGAGAAAGTAGCAGTGCAGATATTAAGATAAAAATTACATTTAAAAACAAGCTTCAAATTAAAAAAGGAAATCAATTCTATTTAATAAAATTATAAACAAAATATTACAGAACAATGAATAAAATTTAACCAATTTTCTTTTAAAAAAAAAATAAAAGATAAAAAACAAAGCCTGCTCACAAGTGTTTCATTATTAACTATTAATATTCAGCTTCTTAGTTTATTTTTTCTTACTGAAGTTAGTTTTTCTTTTACTGCTTTTATCTTCTAAACAACTCTTTAAGTGCACTTGCTAAAGGGATATAAATATTTAGCTATTCCTAATACAGTAAGAGAAAATAAGAAAATACTTTGATTAAAAAAAGCTGATTTTTTTTTTGGACGAAAGGAAGTAGATTTATTTATTTTGATTGTTAAAATTTGTTAGAATGAAAGAAGACAAATTTTTAAATCAGCCTTTGTTCTGTGTTTTAAATGTAATATTATCCAAGATTAAATTAACAATATGGCTGTAGGGATGTTTACCTTTTAGCTTATCTAATTTTAATTTGCTTAATAATGATAGCTGAAACACACACACACAAATGATTATAACTTTTGAAAAGAATTATCTTGAAATTGCTTTGTGATTTTTCAAAAAAACTTCCTATTTTCAAATCACGAATTCTTAAGAACTGAACATGTAAAGCACGTCCAATTTTAAGCTCCTGATATTCAAAATCCGAAGAGAAAAAAAATCATACTTACTTTTTTTCTAAACTTACTTTCTTTTTTTTCTCCTGTTGAACTCACTTTAACAGTATTAGCTGTTAAATTCATCTTCTGGCTCAGAAAATGCCAATAGAGTGGCATTTTTGAATATCAGGAGTGTGACATTTTTTAAATATTATTCCTGCTGCAAAGTTTAAATGACCGATTTAGGTTTAAGAGAGTTCATGTAATAGAATCATCATCTTATTCCTGATAATCACATGAACTATTATTAAAGACTGGTTATTAAAAGACACTGATTCTTTCCAATACGCAGAAAAAAATAAAGAATTCGTCCCTTCTGCACACATTCTTAAATAATGATATTCAATAGGTTTCTCTTGACTCGAGGAGAAAAAAATCCCTCCCACTTTTCTACTCTGAACTTCTAGAATTTCCACATTTTGCCTCAATATTTCTAGTTAAAAAAAGTGTAAAAACCAAGCACATTTTTTCTGGTTTTTCTTTTTTAAAATTGGATAAAAGGTTCTTAATATAGTTAAAATACATTTAATACTTCTTAGTTATTTAAGCTTAATAATTTTTACTATGATAACTATACTATATTAGTTTTTAATTGGTTATTTTTTTCATATATATAAACTTTATTTAGAGCCTGGTAACTTCTTTTAATCAACGAATCTGTGTTCTAGGGCACAATTTGTATGATGGTATGTCTATTTGATTTTTTTAAAAAGAGTTTTAGGCCTTTTTCCAATATGAAAATGTTAAAATGGCTTGAAATCAGCCTAGATGGTGATTTGAATAAAGAATTAAGCAAAAATAAATGCTGGGGAATTTTTAAGAACATTTCCTGTTAGAATGTTAAAACTAAGTTAGTTTGCTTGTCTTTAAGTAAGAGCTTAAATTCATGAGATATCTTTTTATCATTTGTTCTTGTTGCATTATTTAGGTTTTGATTTTAAAGAAAAACCATGGTTATCTAAGTTTTAAAAAAAAAATTGCTAATTTGGCAACTCTGTTTTATCTATATTTTTATTTCTAAATTGTTATTGCTTACATGTCATAACTAGGTAATTCTTATGTTTTATTCATGTGTTTTATCGGACAACTGCTTTTTAATTGATAATTTTGTGCAGATTATTATTTAGAAAGAAAGCTTGTAAGGTAATATTTGTTTCATAACCTAAGCTCTTTTGAATTCACGAAAATATTAATTTTTTAAAATTGAATTAATATTCTTTATGGTATGATGCATAAACCATGGTATACTTGAAGATTTTGATGTACAAAAAAGGACAATCCCTCTTGAATAAATGCCAGTTCAAACAGTGAGCAAGAAAAAATAAACCTTATTTAAATGATGAGAGAGTAGATTGGATACCATGACCTGGAAGTTTCTCTAAAGGAAGAAAAAAAAAAAAAAAGCAGCTCTCTGCTGTAGAAATCACCACCTGTATTGCTCTTTTAACATTATTTTTGTATGTGTTTTAAGATTTCTACTGACTATCCTGTGGTGGATCACACTTATGATGCTGTGGTTGTTGGTGCAGGTGGTGCAGGGCTCAGAGCAGCTTTTGGACTCGTTGAAGAGGGATTTAAAACTGCCTGCATAACAAAACTCTTTCCAACACGTTCCCACACAGTAGCTGCACAGGTAATAGCACTTAATTACTTTTTACTTGTAATTATAATGAAATGAAATAAACAAAAGTTGAGATACTCTATTTGCTAGGAAATAAATTGTTACGTTTATTTTTTCTTTATTTTTGTTTTAAATACTAACAGATTCTTTAATTTTCTACTTTTGAATGAAATTTTTTTTTTATTTGAATGTTTAAGTTAAATATTTTTAAAAAAATCAGAGTAAAAATTTTTATTTTATTTATATTTCATGTATATACTTTATTGATGCAACAATGCTTGTGGTCTGAGCAGAATAGTATATTATAATATGAGGTTATTGTATTGTGCCTGCAAATATATTGTAAATATTTACCCATAGCTAAAAATACTAGAATATTTTTCACAAGGCGATCAGTTCTACAATGCACTGATCATAAGACATGGTTCCCAGTAGATCACCAAAGTTAAGCATCACTCGCATGGGTTAGTGAGCGGGTGAAGGTCTAATTGTTGGTCATGTTTTTTCTCACTATCCATTAATTATGTTTGCAGAGTGAGATACTCAGAGGTTTAACCAAGTAAAAAGTTCTGAAATAAATCATTTTGATGACTATTAGAGTGTTAATTAAAGAACAAATGATTTTAAAATGGAAAATAGAACATACTAAATACTACACTTATGTAAAACATCTGCTGTAGCACAGACTTTGCTGCTGCGGAAACTTCAACATACACGAGAGTAGCTTCAGGAAAACAAGGCAAAGATTTCTGTTAAATCTTGACTTTCTATTAAACATACAGATTTGGGATCTTCATATCATTTACAAGCTATTGAACATCTTGCTTAAATTAATGTACAAGTAAGTAAGATGGCTTTTCCTGTAAGAAAAACATTGCCTTACAAGATAGCTTATGTTGGCACTCCCATTGAACTTTTATAATGTCTCGCTGTGACTTAACTAGAGATTTAAAAGGAGCCTAGATTAGGCAGATTTGACGCAATTTCCAACTACCACAACATTCGATTTAATGAGCCAGTGAAAGGACCGAAGGTGTTGCGATATCTCGATCCTCGTTCAACTGTTTTCCCAGAAATTTTTCCCAGTCATTAAAAGAGAAGTGGGAAAACTTATATTGTAAGGTTGAAAATTATTTTTAAGAGAAACAATTTTGAAGTGATTTGATTTTAAGTGTCAAATGCAAATTGTATTAAGTAAAAAAAAAAAAAAATGCATGATTACAAATTCTTAAAAAAAATTGTCCATTCAAAATAAAATAATATCAACTAAAGGAAAACTTTGTTTAACTTGTAATTTTAATAAACAAGTTTTTTTTTTTTTGAGAATGTTTTTACAATTATTTTTTAATAATTATATTCTGATAAAACTGACATATATTTTGAGCTTGAGCTGTTGATTTATTTTTATTTATTTTTTAAAAAGTTCGTTTCTAAGCAACATTATAAGAAGTTGTATGTATGTTACTTATGATTAACTTATATGTTTTAATTAAATTTTTTATTCTGCCGTTTTTTCAAACAGTCACCTGATATATTTATGCTATTTGTATTTTTGGATATAAGCATTTTGAACTTATGCTTTTGGAACATTGGCTGTTTTAGGTCATTATTATTAGTATTATTATTATTGTAAATATATGGTGAGTTTTGATATTATTATTTTATTTTATATTTATTAATTTTTCCCTTAGGGCATTTTTGTGATGTTTTGGCATTTTTTTTTTAAAAAAATTAAAGCATTTTTTGAAATTTTTAAAATATATTCTAACAACATTTAAACATTTTATCTGAGATAATCTATTATTCAATTCATTAAAGTTTTTTCTAGAGATGGAGTAATTTTAATTTCTGAATTATGTGAAACCAAAGCTTCAGCACAAAAGTGACTTAGTGCAGTCAAGCATATTTTCTTATGTAATATGTTAGACAACAGTAAAATAATATTATACGATTCTGATTTCTTGTGGTGTCATGAAATCAAACTTTTATGTATATATATATATATATATATATATATATAAACAGTTTTTCTTTCTTCTAAATAGTGTTTGCATTCATCAAATTCTATGAAAATTACACCTCAGTTTGTCTTAATAGGCATGTTTTAATACAATTCTATCTTACCAGATTATTTTAGGAAAAAAATGTTTCAGATTTTATTTTATATCTGTCGTTGAACAGCTGACCCAATTTTTGGGTTTACGACTACTAATGTTAAACTCCGTAGCCTTCTAATTTTGAACCAATCCAGAAGACAAGGAAACTCCTGGATCAGTACCCACAGAGGTACTGATTTGTTCTGGGAACATAGAGGACTTTGCGACTCAGCAAATTTAACATGCATCAGTCACAATTTACTACACGGGGATTTGCTTTGGTCGGGGGATCAAACTCTTGAACATGGACCCAGCGCCCTACCGACCAGTCTATCCAAGCCCATAAATTTTTCAGATTGAAAATTTTGTGTAATTATGAGATTTCTTTTTCGATTTTTTTCGTCATGTTTTTATTTTACGAGCAATATTTTTCATGTTAAGGGCACTGGTCAGAAAAACTACATTATTTTTAACTATTAGCAACTACTTCCTTACTTTAAGGAGACGAACTTTGTAGTGGAACTTAATTTACATCCATGATTAAAATTGCTTTGAATACGAAATTGACTCACATTAGATAAAAGGCAATGATTGAGAAATATTCATTTAGGTGAGCATGAGCCAGTTAGTTATTCCAAAGAATTTTTTCCAAATTCATTCTTTAACCTTTTTTTTCCTTTTCGACAGCAAATATTTATTTTAAGAAATGCAAAATTATCAAATACTTGCAATTTTTTTAATTGCTTGCTCTTTCCTCTAGGATAGGGGTGCACAACCTGCGGCCTTTCGACTACAGAAGTGCGGCCCGCGAGAGCTTCTAAACGCAATAAAAAAATTTAGAAAATGGCAATTTTTAATCGCACTTTTAAGTCATAACGTTTTGACACAATCAATTTTAACAGATTCTTTAGTAAATGTACATTCAACGTGCTTTCTTTCGCCGATTTTATCGTAAATATATAAATGATTTTTTTTTAAAACAGTTATTTCCGCTTTTCTACGTGATTTCAAAAATCCCGAATTTTTATTACGACGCAAGTTTTAGATCGCTCATTTGAATAATCACTTTTTGATGCACTTTATTTGTGATGATTTAATCTTAAATCTAAGTGATATTTTATCTTTTTATTTTTGCAATTCTTTCTTTTTTTCAGCAATTTTTTTCGGCAGTTATTGCTATGCATTCCCACGTATTATAAAAAATTCCAATAATTTTATTACAGCATGCAAATTTTAAATGGTGCATTTGACGCGCTTTATTCATGCTCAGTTCAGCATAAATATAAGTAATTTTTTCCCCAATTATTTCTATGCCTTTCCACATGATTTTGACGATCCCGTTATTTAACTATGATGTTATTACGACACGTGAATGTGGTATTTAGGTGATTACGTTATTTACTGGGTATTTACGTGAATGTTAATCTCGCATTTAAATCATCACTTTTTGATGTGGGGCTTCGGTACAGTTTCATCGTAAATCCTAGTTATTTTTCCTTTGTTTTTTTCCTGAACGAATATTATTTGGTCGAATGTGGTAATGAATTGTGATTTGGTTAAAAACCAAATATTCTTCAAAAAGAGAAGGAAAAAAAATCGGCCAGAAGGCGTACACTTGGGGTCAAATAGCAAAATCTTTTAGCAGCATAGCAACACTGAAACTAAAATTTAAATGCTCAGAATAATATTTCCTATTGATTAACACTAAAAAATAAGGCCAATTGAGAATGTTTTTGAAAATGTCGAAAAGCGAAACAGAGAACATGAAAATCGATCTTAATTTCTTGAAGAAAATTTTAAAGCTGAACATCTCAGTTTTCCAATTACCAGAAAAAGCCAAGAAAAAAGAATTAAGTCAACAGAAATGCTATTAAAATTTACAGTGTTATAATAAAAACCTCTATAAAAAAAAGTTTTTTTTTATTTAAAGAAAATAAAAAATTAGAGAAAACGAGTTCTTAGAATTAGAGAATTTATTATTTATTTATTATTTATTATTTTAGAATTAGACTTAGAATTAGAGTTCATAGTTTTTTAAAGGAAAATCTTATGCTGAAAATCTCAATTTAAATTTTTAACATTGCCATAATTTTCAAAGAAAAAAATTTTCGAGGTATAAAATAAATTTTATTAGTTACTTTATTTTTTAAAAAAATGTTAAGTCATAATAAAAATGCCTATAAAAGGAAAAACAGAAAAAACAAATTTTTCTTTG
Organism: Parasteatoda tepidariorum; assembly: GCF_043381705.1. Lineage (NCBI taxonomy): Eukaryota > Metazoa > Arthropoda > Arachnida > Araneae > Theridiidae > Parasteatoda > Parasteatoda tepidariorum. The sequence continues at coordinate 1,532,872 of NC_092209.1, forward strand.
TTCCTGAAACAAAACTTTAATACTGAAAATCACAGTTTATTACAGTACAGGGAAAGAGTGATAAATTAATAGTATGAGACGTTCTGTTAAAATGCTGCTTTATAATAAAAACAGCAAAATATGGAGAGAAAAATCCTTCACAATTCTCAAAGTATCAAAAAAATGACGAAATTGACTTGTTTGATTATAATTTTTTTTTTTTTTAAAAAAGCAGAAGGGCAAAAACTTGTGGTTCAGTGTAAAGTAATCTAGTTTCAATACTTCAAATTTCGTTTTTCCATTTGTGTTCTCTAGAATATAAATTTGCCAGCCATGTGCAGAAACATGGATTTTAAAATTAAAGAAATTTGCGTAAAAACTATTTCTCATAATGAACAATACCATGGTAAAGTTAAAATAGGATTTTATATTATTCTTTATCATATCTATACAAATTTTTTAAAAAAAAAGAAACTTAGAAAAATACATTTCTGAAAAATATTCTTCTGAATATTTGGCTGTTCATTCAACCAACTGAATTTTTCACAGAAGGGCCAAATACTCGTTACATCCCTAATTTAAATGCAATGTTGTTGCAACTTGAGAAATTCATAAAGTGGCGGAAATTTTGAACTGCTCACTGTTTGTAGTGTAGATTTAAGTTTTTTGTTGCTTAAGTGATCTTTTGTGATAATAAAAAAGGAAAATATTTACGATATGAAAAATTCTAATAATTAATAAAATGAAATAATAAAGTACATTACAAAATTGAATTGTATTTTTGCATGTAAGCATTGAATTTCATTTTGAACTGTCACAGTTTTGTTTTTACTTTAGGCTTCTGTTTAAAGCCTATAAATTTTCTTAAATTAAACTATTTAATTTGAATTTATATTACTTATGACTAAATTTTTTCCTACTTTCATTCTGTGGGCATTGCAGTTTTTTTTTATTTATTAGAATTTAATTCTAAAATTTTCGTATTGTAAAATATGATAAAAAAAAACATCTATTTTCTTCAATGTTTATTTATTTTGATAAATCTATTGTTCATATGATAAAAATAGCCATTTTTTTTGTAAAAAAAAAGTATAATTTGCAAAAAAAAAAAAGATTTTTTTTTTTTTGAATGAACTCTAATAATTGAACACCTTTAATTTTTTGCAAATATATTACTAAGCTTATTGATAAAAAAATTAGAACGCTAATGTTTAATTAAACATTACATTTGTCATTAACATGTCTAAATACATGTGCGGCCTTTCGTTAGCCAACCTGCTGTGCAAGTGGCCCTTCACTCAACAAGGTTGTGCACCCCTACTCTAGGAAATTTAGTACATGGAAAATACGTTCCTTTACTTTTAAATAACATCAATGTTTCACGAGTGTGTATTCGCATGTGAAAATTTGACTGAAGTGATTCATTTTCTATTTTTTGTGATGGCTAGTTTAAGTATTAATTATGCGTTAGTTTAAATACGTAATTTTTGTTAACGCTCAACTACAGGGTCATTTTCATTGCATCCATTAACGGACCTGCATAGATTTGTACCCATCAGATGCAAAAAATTTGTTGCTTTAGAACCTTATTTCTTTTCGAAACGAACATTAAAAGTAGTTGCCAGGAATCGTTTCAAACTACTGTTTTTTTGTATCACACTACTCCCTACAGTACTTTTTTTTAATAAATAAATGTAGCACACTACACTATAAACTAGGAAAACTGTAGTAGTTTCACTAATTGTAGTGCACTACTTTCGACCACTGCGTAAGGGCCTTTTTATAGATTTTTTTAGATCTTCAAAGTTCAAGCTCTAATTATGAAAAGAAAAACTGTTCTCAACCTATCAGTTGTAAAAGGTTGATTATATCTAAACAATCATCTGAGGTGCTAAAGGTGCATTTACCTAGTATTATACTTTTGGGCGTGATTGTTCTTGATCCTTCATAGGCTGAGATTAGTTTATACTTTTAATTCAACTGAGTATAAATTTTTTCTTACAGGGTGGTATTAATGCTGCGTTAGGAAACATGGAGCCAGATGACTGGAAATGGCACATGTAAGATTTCTGTTACCTTTCAAATACTTCCTTAGGTATTAAATGTAGTCTTCATTCATTTGTATTTTTGATCCAACAGGTATGACACCGTGAAGGGATCTGATTGGCTGGGTGACCAAGATGCCATTCATTATATGACAAGGGAAGCTCCTCAAGCAGTTATTGAGGTACTAGTTTCATTCTTTTTAAATATTTATAAATCAGAGATTCTTCCAACTTTCTAAACTTTAGAAATGAGAAAATGATAAAGGAAAATGTTTTGTTGATATTATGTTTATAATTGAGTGTAGTTTAATATTGTGCATAATCTTTTAATATACCATTTACCTTTTATTTTAAATGATCAATATAGAAGTGAAGGTATTAAATTTAATTTCTTAATCATCAAGGAATTATAATTTTCAAAAAGATAACACCTATGGGAAAAGAATAAAGAAGATTGTGAAAAGGTTATCATTTTTTTGCTGATCATCTGTTTCTTTTCATGTTAAAACAACAGATAATCAACTTTTCTACCTCCATTGTTACTTAATTCTCTTTCTTAATTTTCTAATACTTTTTATTTCTAATCAATGCTGTATTCAAACAATTCTCTCTCTCTCTCTTTTTCCCCCCCAACTTTATAATAAATAACTACCCCCTGAAAAGTTAAAACACAATCATCTTAAAAGTTAAGATCTAATCAAAATATTATCTTTGACCAATTCTGAATTAAAAAAGGGAGATTCAATGATCCACCCACATTAAACCCTAGTGGTCAAAGATTATGCTCAACTCCTTAATTAGGATTTTTTAATACAGTTTGATTGAAAACAGAAATATCGTCCTCCCAAACATATGTTCCAAAAACAGGTTAGGACCGAAAATGCATTTAATCTTAAATCTCTACTTTAAAACAATTAAATTAACTGTTGAATTAAACTAAATATTAAATTAAATAAGTTAAATTAAAATATAAATTAAGTTACTATACAATTAAAATGATATCATTACAGTAAACTGGACAAACAAATACCAGGCATTGACTCTTAACCTTAAAATAAACTTTTAAATCCCTTAAAAAAAATCCTTTGTTTTAGGCTTTTACCTGAAGGCGTTAGTAATACCAAATTGTTTTACTAAACATATTAAAGCATACTTTGGACTTTTACTGAGCCTTTTTGGTAAATCCTAGATCTATCAAACCTCATGCTTTTACTGTGATAAATATATATATAATGTCGTTTCGGCACATTAAATATTTGTTTTTCCTGAAAACCATTTAATTTTTTTTATTCATTTCCGATCCGGCATTGAAAGGTTGTTGCTAAGAAAAGTTAATAAGTACATTATTGATTAGAAATAAAATCTTGATAGCTAATGCACTGAAACGACGTTACTTTCTGGTCCCCGTAATATATTATACAATGAAACCCCTCAGGAGTGACCACTCTTAGTTCCACAGTAAAATGGTCATTAAAGGAGGTTGTTCTCCCTTCAGATTCACCTCCGTTGACTTCAAGCATTTTTTGTACATTATTTTTCGCAAACGATTTTAGTTTTAGTCATTTTCTTGGTGCAGAAATGTCATTTGTGTTGGCTTCGTAAAAACCGAATCCAAGAATAAACTTTAGCGTCAATTAAAATTATTCCTACTGACATAATTATGTGTAAAAACAGATTTTAAATAAATAATTATGTTTTTTGTTTAAGTTTGCATTTAATTTTGTCATAAAAATTTGTTAGCTTTAAAGCTTGTTTGTTTGAGATGCTCTAAAAATTAATCATTTATTGCATTGTCTTTAGTGCACTCTGACTGCAGCATGAGGTTGTAGATATCTTTCAGAGATTGTCAAGAAGAGCTCTCTAAATAAGAGCCTTACACACATATTTTCAATATATTTCAATCAATTTATTTGTATATATATATAAAGTCAGACCTCAATATAAGGTCGCCCCGCATATAAGGTCACTTTTCCAAAGTCCTTGCTCACTGAATAGGAATTCTTTGTTATAGATTATCGGATATACGGTCAAGTTTCAAAAATCTTTATCGCTTATAGGGTCACTTTTATCTGAGGCGAGGGGAGCTCTTTTCTAATAAAAGCCTATTTAACTTCCTTACAAGGCAATTACCCATCTCGAGTTCTAGGAAAATGTTGCAGCCAATGAACACACCTGGACCTGGAGAGATTTTCCACCCCCTAGTTCACAAAGAATTTTCTCCAGCTTTCACTGCCAGTAATTGCTCGTCCCTGTCCATACTTCCAGGGGAGGATTTCGCCCGAGAACAAAGGATAAGTTTTCCTATCGCATCACATGACCATTTGCTGACCACACCAGAGGAGAGAATTTCATTCGAACCTCTCTCATCGTGTCGACAAAGAGAAAGACGTTGACTCTATCGGATGAAGAAAAAATCACTGAGGATTTTGAAAATTCAAATTTATCAAAAGCGCATTTTGCGGAAGAACATGGTATACCATGCACCACCTTAAACAATATTCTGTCTTCTCATCGCATTGGAAATGGGAAAAGAAAAGGAATGCGTTTTCCCCCTTATGAGAAAATTAAAGAAGCCATTCTCCAATGGATAAAAATGGCTAGAGCGCAAAATGTGCCGATATCGTGCTCAGTGCTGAAAGAAAAAGCTCTGCAAATAGCAGCGGAATTGGGAGAACCTAATTTTATGGCGAGCAATGAATGGATTCAGAGATTTAAAGTAAGACCTGATTTAACTTTCAAGACAGTATGCGGGGAAGCCGGAGGTGTTGACGAAACTGTTTTGAATGACTGGAGGAAATCTGTGTTCGAAGATTACATTTTGAAACGATATAAGCCCTGCGATGTATTCAACGTCAACGAATGTGGTCTTTTTTTCCGAGTTTTACCTGAAAAAAACTCTAGCGTTAAATAATGAAAAATGTGTAAGTGGCAAACAAAGTAAAGAAAGACTTACAGTATTTTTAGGAGCCAATATGGATGGCTCTGAAAAATTGAGCCCTCTTGTTATTGGTAAATTCCAAAAGCCACATTGGTTTAAAAACGTGAAATCTTTACCTGTGGATTACAACGCTAACAAAAAGGCGTCGATGACCGTCACCATTTGGGAGAAAACAATACAGCGTTTAGACAGGCAGTTTGTGAAGAAGAAGCGAAAATTTGTTTTCATAGCAGACAATTGCACAGCTCATACCAACATCCCACAGTTAGCCTCGATTGAGCTTGTTTTCTTGCCTCCCAATGTAACCAGCATTCTCCAACCATTGGATCAAGTAGTTATTCAGAACCTAAAAGTGAACTATAGTAAGCTCCTCCTGAAGGACTTAATCACTGCCATCAACCAAAAAAAGGAGTTTCCCGTTACTGTCTTGGATGCTATTTTCTATGTCTACAAAAGTTGGAACATGGTGTCCACCACATGCATAGCAAATTGTTTTCGTCGTGCTGGTTTAGTGAGTTCTCTGAATATGGTAGATGACAAAACCGAAGAAGAAGACGATATTCCTCTATCTGTTTTGATGGAAGATCTGAAAAATCGTGGCCCTGCCATTGAAGGGGGGGCTGAATATGGTTTGATTGATGAGGAGATTGCCACCATTTCTGAAGCTACAATTTCTGAAATTGTTTCACAAGTTTCACAAATTGTGGACAGTGAGGACAATGACAGTGATCCTGAGACTGTAGTTGTAACCCAAGTGGAAGCCTTCAATGTAATAAATGTCATGCGAAATTTTATACAAACCATGAGGGAGCTGAGGAACATTTTGAGAAGTTACAAAATCTAGAAAACATTGTTCAAAAAATGAAACCAANTAACCCAAGTGGAAGCCTTCAATGCAATAAATGTCATACGAAATTTTTTTACAAACCATGAGGGAGCTGAGGAACATTTTGAGAAGTTACAAAATCTAGAAAACATTGTTCGAAAAATGAAACCAAAAACGAGACAGACCTGTATAAATGATTATATTAAATAAGGTAAGATGTAATGTATGTCTGTACACTTTAAGGAAATTTGTAAACAGCTTTATTTTAAATGAAATTTTTTTTTTAAATCTTACTTTCTTTAATTCTTTTCTAATTCTGTTGAAATTTATTGACTTAAATATTTAATTTATTAACTTAAATATTAATATATTTTATTTATTGACTTAAATATTTATTTTTCGCTTGTAATACCATTTTTAAAAATCATAATGTGTACTATTTACATGCTTAGTTACGAACTTCTAATGAATTGGTTAAAAGGTCACCCCGCTTATAAGGTCACTTTTGCGATGTCCCTTAGGGTGACCTTATATCGAGGTCTGACTGCATATATATTTGCATATATTAGATTCCATTTCTTATATTATTTGCAAATAAAGAAATAAAATGTTTAAATGATAACAATAAAGCAAGTGACATTATTTATTCACCATCTAATTTATTTATTTATTTTTTTTGAAGCTTGAAAACTATGGTATGCCTTTCAGTAGGACACAAGATGGTAAAATTTACCAAAGAGCTTTTGGTGGCCAATCCTATAACTTTGGGAAAGGAGGCCAGGCTCATCGTTGTTGCTGTGTTGCTGACAGGACTGGTCACTCACTGCTACACACACTCTATGGACAGGTATGTTTATGATGATAAATCAAGTATGTGCAGAATTTAAAAAAAACACCCCTTTTTTTCAAGAAGAAAAGTCAAGTTTTTATTGTGAAAAAAAATTTTTTTTTTAAAAATTAAGTTACGGAATAAAAATATTAAGCACTAGGGAGTTTTTCTTAAGAATTATTTAATTTTTATTATAATTTTATCAAAAGTATAATTTATGTTCGTTTAAATTTAAATGTATGTAATTATGCATTTAATAATTGTCTCGATTGTAACAGAATGAACAAAATTGATTCAATGTTTATATAAATGTTCTTTTAGTCAAATATATTATAAATTAAAAATATGAGAAAGAGTATTATACCAAAACAATATCTTATTAAATTCTTTTAGCATTAGTAGCTTTTGCACTCTAAAATATATTTTCACATATATACTGACAAGAGAAAAAATAAATCTTTTGTACAATTGCTTCCATTATTTATCATTCACAATTACTAAGTGTCATTTGTAAATTCTTATCTTAACACTGCCTTAGTAACAGTTACCAAATTTTGCATGTTTTATTAGCAATCAGTATGTATAAAGTTGTGCATTTTATAAATGTTTTAATGATTTTATTATCATAAGTATGCATTTATACTTGCCTTTTTCATTTTATGTTGTATTTTAGCTCTTAAAATTTTTAATGATACTCCTTTGAATTTGTTGAGAAAAATTTCTCTTAATAATTATTCTTTTTTTTTTTTCAGCTTAAATCATTAATTGTAAAAAATAAAGTGAAATTTTTTTTTGATTAAACAATGCATTTTTGATATGGTTCTTCATATTTTCAATTTAATTTTTCTATAAAAATCAATATTCTAAGATTCTTTTTAAGTTGTGAAATTTTCTTTATAAACAATTTATTAGTTATAGAAAATTTGTGACGCCCGGTGACTGAGGTTGCGTTCCAATATTCGCACCGGTGACACTGGTTACACGTAAGCAAACTAGTCACGTGTCCTCAGCTTGCACCGTAATTTAGGAACGATCGGTGCGGTTAGGTCTAGTTCTGGTTGCCATTAACAACCAGAAGCAGACGCTCTCCTCTTTCGAAATCTTTGAGAAAAATATATTAGTGATAACAAATTTATTTTTTGTTCTATTATGTTTATTTCTTGATCATTCTATTTTTGCATTACTTGTTAAAGAATATAGACTTTTAAAACTGTTTTATATAATAAAGCAAAATATTATATCTTATTTATTTTTTAAAATTTGTTGATAGAAAGTAAAACTTCTATCATGTATATTAGTTTTTGTTTCTTTTTGCATATTTTTCCTATTTAAATGTTTTATTTCAAAATGCATCCATCATCTCAGTAAGTTTTATATCTAAATATTTAACAAAATTAAAGAGAAAAATAAAAATCTGCTTAGTACAATTTTCATTGTTTTTCTTCGAAATTTGCGGGTATCATATTTTTGAAAAATTAATCGTTATACACTATTCTTTTCCCCCTTGCCCTGAGTGATTTTTTATTTTTTAAATTAAATAAAAAAATATTTAGCTTGCTTTAAGCTTCATTCTTCATGTAAATAGCGTAATTAATTGACTTTAAATATGTAATAAACTTACTTTTATAATGAATTTTCTCAAGAGAGCAACTTTATCTTAATTTAATAAGATCTTTTAAAATGTAAATTTGATAGCATTTCAAATACATGAGGTGGCATCTTTAAAATGTCTCTCATTGTAAGCTTAAACGTCAATGACAAACAGTCAAAATAAGTTTAAAATTTCATTGCTAGAATTTAGAAAAATTAACTCAGCTTCTATTTTGATAGAGATGGTATATGGTGCAATGTTTATGAGCAAATTGATTTCAACTGAGTAATAAATATGTTTTCATACTGAAATTTTTCACGAAAGCTAACTTGTTTACATAAAGAAATTTTAAAGTGAAACTTCCTAAGTTCCTCTAACAGAATTTGAAAATAACCGTGTGTTAAATAAGACTAAAAAGATCAAAATCCAGTTGTGAGATTTTTTTTCTTAGCTGCAGTTTAAGCATTTATTAAAAAAAATGAAGTTAGGTAGTTTTTATTAGTGAACATATTTTTTTATACTAGCCACCTTTGGCAAGAAGCTAAGTCACCTTTCAAAATTATCTTGTACAATATATAAACTTTAACGGTAATCAAGTCGAATGTAGAGCACAACAGTATTTAAATATTTTAATGCTTCAAACCCACCTCCAATCCTAACAGCATAATTAGTTTTAAGAAATATATTAACCAAATTTTTTTCACCTTTTAGCTGTTGCACCAGTTGAAAGTACTTTGATCACAATTTTAACAAAATAGTTAACACGGAGCAAAAAACTCTGGAAAAATTAGATTACTGTATGGTAAAAAAAATCCCTCCTAATACTGGATAATAAAACCAAAATATATAGTATTTATATATTTCACTTCAATTTTCCCATTCACAAGATAATGATTTTCTGAAAATTCTGGTTTTCAAAATTACCCACACACAACTAATAAAAAATACTTAACTAAAATTAGGCCATGCTCTAAGGTATCATGATAAAATTATCAACCTTTACCAAACTTAATTACATATTATAAAACCATATTTTATTTATGGTGTTTATTTCTATAAAATTACAAGATCTAAATAAATGCATTACTAACTGTAAAGCTTAGTGCCAAATATTTTTATTAATTTACAAATAGCACACGGACAAACAAATTTGATTAATTATGAGCAGGGGGGGGGGAAAGGTCCATTCGGTTCAAAGTCTGAGCATCCACTGCCTGGTATGTGGTGGTGCTGTGGTAGCTTGGCGATGTAGGTGCTACAGATTTTTATATAGTTAACATTTCTACATGAAAAGCTATTTGTTGAATTTTTTTTTTCAAAATAAAATTTATTTTACCAGTTATTTGAAATTCTATTTTAGCATTAATAGTATTAGCACTAGAAAGAAAATAGTTGTCAAGCCACTTTTCTTGAATTCTACTGTGAAGCACTTGCGCTTTTTAAAATTTACTTTGAAACACTAAACAGTGTTGCCAATATATAGAGAAATACACTAGTTTATGGTGCCACATAAGAGAAATATTTATAAATAGATAACATACTTACCTGAAATGAGTTTGTGTTAAAAAGAGGGAAAGATATTATTATAATTTTGCTACAAGTGGGAGCTTTAGTATTCCATCAAAACTATACAATTATTGTACTTAAGTAAAAAAAAAAAAGGAATTTAACACAACAATGTCATTTTATTTTAAAATATATATATAAAACTTAAATTTTTAAAAAAATTTAAGAAACAAAAATGTTGCAAAAAAACAAGAGATGAACTAATGATAAAGTTTAAAGCGTTTTTATTTGTTTACATTCAAAAATAAGAAATTCACTAATATTGTATTCTGCAGATATTGTTGTAATAAAAAATTTTCTATGTTGGACAGAAATATTTAAATTTGTAGTAATATAATTACACATAGTGACAGCAACCTTTGCCATCAAGTTTAAAATCGTTCCAGATAAACTTAACTATTGTTTGTAATTAGTGTGAAATAATGGTGTGTACAAAGATGTTTCACATAAAGTTAAATCTCCCGGTCATAACTATTAAGTTGTATTTGTCAGAAATGTTTTAAATCAAACTTTTAAAATAAGTTCAAATATTAACCCGAAAGTTTAAGATGACACAGGCTAGTTAATAATTCACTTATTTCAGTCTTTGTTTAAAAAGTTTTTGCCAAAAGTTAGATTTAGTAGTATAATTAAAAAAAAAAAGGTATGTAAAACAACAGTTATTAATAAGTGTTTCAGAAATTTTTAAGTTAGTGTTATAAAAAATAAATATTTTTATTACATGTAGATCAATAATCACATAATGAATACCTTGAATTGAAAATAATTATCATTAAGAAATAGAAATCTTGAAGCAAAAAAGTAATGAACTAATAAGAAATGTAAATAGAAGTTGATTTTTTTTTTAATTTTAAACAGAATCAAGGCTTAAATTAAGCATTTACCAATAAGATATAAAATCCTCATATTGTTCAAAATTATCATGTCATAATATAATACTAGAATATTTATTATATAGTGATTTTCGGAATTTATTTTAGTTAACAATTATGAAAGTAATATAAATATTAAAAACCTTTGGCATTAAAAGCCTTGTTCTAATAAAACAGGCCAATGAACGACTTTTGTCATTGGCCTCTATTTAAGATCCTTTCACGTAAACTAAACTTTTATATAATATCATCTTTTATTAATCTAAGACATTGATTTGCGTGTGTGCTGAAGGAGGTACGGATCAGGATAGATTCCCATGTCATCACTACTATGTTGTGGTTATCAGAAATGATTTAATATTATAAAGAGAAATAGAAGTACATACAATGCAAATTATAAGCTCAATACATTGAAGGAAGGCCTAGTTTTAGCAACTTGGTCAGTCAAAGGCTTGTTTAATAGGGTTTATATTTGAAATCCCTTAAATTAAACTCATATCATGTATAATACAATAAAAATTAAAAGAATAATTTGTTATTAAGCTAGGATAATATTCATCGTTCCAGGTCTGTTATGGAATATAGAAAGGATGTAAGAAAAATTTAAAACGCAAAAGAAATATATTTAACAATCAAATATTGATTGAATTTGTTTATTTTGAAAACAATATACATTGGACGAAAATGTTTAAGTGAAAATGTAATGACTACAAAAATATGTAAGCATGAGCTTTTCCATATGAAGCAATAAATTTTCTACTTATTTTAAAGTTCTATCACTATTACAAATTTAACAATAATGCTTTGGATAGTTGTTTGATTTTACAAAGCGATATGTTTATTGAAAATCATAAGTCTAAATTCTTTCGATGTGAATCTATCAAGTAAATCTAAACACCACGCGAATCAAAATTCAGATGAATTTTAGTCTTGAAAACAAAGACATACTAATATCAGAAATAAAACGTTTATGAATGATATCCATTGCTATAAACAACATCAAGACGATTCATCTACAGAATACATTTCCAATAATAATTATTATCTTTCAACTTAATTCAAAAAAATTTATTTTCAATGATAAAACAAGTTTTCATAACAAATTTATAATAAAATCCTTTCAAAAATGCAACAAAATTATGATCTCAGCAGCAGTATAGTAAAGTTTGTAAACAAATAAGGGTAATGACGTCATGCGAACTGACCAAACCGACCAGAAACCTGGTGCACTTCGTGCGTAACTGGTGACACTGGTTTGAATATTGGAACGATCGGTGCAGTGCACTGGTGTAACTGGTTTTAATATTGGAACGGTCGGTGCGGCAAACCAGTGTNCTTTAATTAAACTCATATCATGTATAATACAATAAAAACTAAAAGCATAATTTGTTATTAAACTAGGATAATATTCATCGTTCCAGGTCTGTTATGGAATATAGAAAGGATGTAAGAAAAATTTAAAACGCAAAAGAAATATATTTAACAATCAAATATTGATTGGATTTGTTTATTTTGAAAACAATATACATTGGACGAAAATGTTTAAGTGAAAATGTAATGACTACAAAAATATGTAGACATGAGCTTTTCCATATGAAGCAATAAATCTTCTACTTATTTTAAAGTTCTATCGCTATTACAAATTTAACAATAATGCTTTGGATAGTTGTTTGATTTTACAAAGCGATATGTTTATTGAAAATCATAAGTCTAAATTCTTTCGATGTGAATCTATCAAGTAAATCTAATCACCATGCGAATCAAAATTCAGATGAATTTTAGTCTTGAAAACAAAAACATACTAATATCAGAAATAAAACGTTTATGAATGATATCCATTGCTATAAACAACATCAAGACGATTCATCTACAGAATACATTTCCAATAATAATTATTATCTTTCAACTTAATTCAAAAAAACTTATTTTCAATGATAAAACAAGTTTTCATAACAAATTTATAATAAAATCCATTCAAAAATGCAACAAAATTATGATGATCTCAGCAGCAGTATAGTAAAGTTTGTAAACAAATAAGGGTAATGAAGTCATGCGAACTGACAAAACCGACCAGAAACCTGGTGCACTTCGTGCATAACTGGTGACACCAGTTCTAATAATGGAATATTGGAACGGTCGGTGCGAATATCTGTTCCAAAAATATTGGAACGGTCGGTGCGGCAAACCAGTGTAACCGGTGTGAATATTGGAACGTGCGCTGAATGGTAGCGCTTGGCGCTCTCACATCACAGGTCTTGGATTCGACCCTCAGACCAGACATGGTTGACTCAGCCTAGGTTGTAAGAAAAAATCAGTTGGCACTAAAATAAAAGAGCCAATCTAATTCATTCTGTATCATTTATCCTATTAGTTTGTTCCATTTTGCAATAATTGAAAAAGGTATGTACATGTAAAAAATTTATTTTTCTTAAAATGTAAATAAATTTATTAAATTTGATAAATCAATGTGATATTGAGAAATAATCATTAATCAAAAATCACTTTTGAGTGTACTTATATTGTTTTGAACAAAACATTTTTAATAAAATTTTATTTCCAACTTAAAATTTATCTTTTCTTTTATAGTCTTTAAAATATGATTGTAACTTCTTTGTTGAGTATTTTGCCCTGGACCTCCTCATGGAGAATGGGGTCTGCAAGGGAGTCATCGCCCTCTGCTTGGAAGATGGAACACTCCACAGATTTAAAGCAAAAAATACTGTCTTAGCCACTGGGTAACTTAATCAAGTTTTCATTCAATTTGTACCACTTTTCATTTTATTCATTCATAGTAAATGCAATGAACTCTCATAATTTGCTAAACTTGCGTATTTATTTTTTTAGTAATTTAAATTTAGTTTATCTAAAGTAAAATTATACTGTATTTTTACTTTGTGACAAAAATTTAAAAAGTAAGTATATAAATTTAAAACATATATTTCATGTCTTATAATACTCTAAACAGAACAGATATTTTCAATAAAAATAAAATATTTTACTATTAGAAAGAAGTATACTAAAAATTAGTCTATACATTTCTTATAACTCTAAGTATTTTGTGTTATTCAATATAAGGGGGCATCAATTTTGCTTACTGTTTTGTATTGGAGAAATCATTTGAGAAGTGTTAGAATTTATTCAGAAGCTAATAGGACACACGGAAAACCGATTCAACTCTCTTCCTGGTGATGACATGTTGCTAATAATAACTGGTGTTGCAAAAATGATGATATCTGAGATATGCAGATGATAAAAAGAAAAAAAAATCTCTGTTGGATATATCTTTTGGAGTATTTTTGGGAATATTAATCTTTTCAAAAAGAATTAATTATTAAAATTAAAGCTACCTATTGGTGAGAAATTAAGAAAACTTAAAAAAAAAAAAATTAAAAGACAACAAAGGCTTGAACCCATTCTAAAAAGTAATGTCAGAAAATTAAAGCAAATGGATGTTGCATCATTAAGCAATTCTAGTTATTGATTTGTTTTCTTTAGGTTAGAGTAAATGCATATTCTTGAATAATGCTTCTTGAATATTTAAATAAGTATTATAAATATATAAAAAAAAACAAGCCTCATTAATAGATATCCGCTTAAAGATGTTTTTTTTCTTTTTCTAAAATGTTTAATTTATTTTTATTTGGTAACTCCCTTTTTAAGTTTATTAAAGAATCTTTTCACTATCTTTGATGAATGAAGTTTTATCTTAAAAATTATGAGTCAGCATAATAAATAACATTTCAAATTCATTTAAGTCAATTATAACTAGAAATTATTGCAATTTTTTTATAGTTATAAGTTTAATGAAGTTTCTGTATTTTGGTGACTAAAAAGATACCTCTAATTCCCTGTATGTCAAATATTTAATATATTATGCAATAATTATCAGGAAATTTATATTTCATAAAATCTACTGGATTTTTTCCTATCCATGCGCCATGCCACCTGATATGTGTTCTTGATCCCAAAAATTATGTTTTCTTGCTTTCAATCTTTCTACATTTCACACACCACAGAATCTTTGGGGCACTTTAATCTTCTCAAGAAAATTGAACATTAGCACAGCAGAAGGTAAAAACGACAATTTGTTTGTGGTCCAGAGTTGAATGCTTGATGGTGTATCTCAAAATGAAAGAGTTGGGTGCTATACCCCTAATCCTGCTCATTGTTCAGGATTAGACTGGGGTGATTTTTCTGCAAGTAATGTTTCTTTTAACAAAATTATTTAACTATTTTTTTTAACAAAAATAGTTAGAATTGTTAATGCAATTAAAGTTTTTAGTTAATTTGATAATAAATTTATTAGCATTCCATCTCAACTATGATGAAAGAAATAAATGGTTTTGAATTGGTTTACAGAAAGCAAAACATGTTTCTGATGACTCATATTTAAAACTAAACCTGTGCATTCATTGTAGAGGCTATGGCCGAGCATATTTCTCTTGCACATCCGCTCACACGTCCACAGGCGATGGAACTGCCCTAGTGACGCGTGCTGGACTGCCTTGTCAAGATCTGGAATTCATCCAATTCCATCCAACTGGAATCTATGGTGCTGGCTGTCTCATAACGGAAGGTGATTAATGTGTAATATGTTAGAATCTATTTCAAATATTCTATAATTTCAATGTTGACACAGAACATACTATAAGGCTTCTTTCCTTTAATGCTAAAGAATACATTTCTATTTAGAAAATAGTTTTCAGAAAAGTAGCTTTAAAATAGCTTTATTATTTTAACTATTATTAATAAATAAGAACTAATTAATTGTACTACTAACTTATGAAATATTTATTTTAAAACTACAAATTAATAAAATTAGTTTTAAATAAAGTTTTATAAATTATTTTTTAGAAAATTACAAAATTATAATGTACTTTCTTCAGTCATTAATTTTATGTCATTATATTTAACAAAAAATGATGTGCTATACCTCATTCCATTGTTAAAATGTATTAGTTTTAACAAAATGTCAGACAAAATTTTTCTAGAGTTTCACTAATCTGAAATTTAAATTTCATTACTTACACAAAATTTCGGTAACGAATCTTTTGTTCCACCCGTACGGGACCCTCTTTTTTTGTCTTCCTATGTTCTCATTCACGTGCGATAATGACTTCTTACATGGATTTGTGGAGAAAAGCACACCTTCAATAAACTTTGAGAATTCCTCTATTGTTTATACATTATTGCGACATGCAAAATTCAATTCATTCATTTAATAGGTAGTCACTTTTTAACACAACAATGCCACAATTTTTTCAGTAGACTTTTACACAGCTATTGCTGCTCATACCCATATGTTTTTTTAAAAATCTCTATATTTTCATGCGATATTAAGAAATGAGACATTTGAGTCGCACATTTGAAAATTACTGTTTAATAAGCTCTATTTGCACAAAATCCATGCAACAAAATAAAAAATAAATAAATCAATAAACAGCAATTAACTTCATAACAATAATAATAAATTCATTAAAACAAGAACAATAAAACATTTAAAAAAAGAAAATGTGCCTCTGTTCGTCAACTGCATCATATCTCTTCTAATATCAATTGTAAAATTTCCTTATTTCAAAGAAGGACACTTTGCTAAAGTGTTTTTATCCATTGTAAAATTATGTTTGCACAAATGCACAGCGGATTATTATAAATGTTATTATATAATTGTCTACAGTGTATAGTAGCATAAAAATGACCTTGAAAGGGAGAAAATTTGATTGTTCTGATTGCTTCCTAATTAGAGAATAACTTTACTCTTAAAAGATTTTTCCAAATAATTTAACATGATATGCAACGTTGTGAATTATTGAGATAATATCTGTGTCAATTTTTTATGCTCTTATACATTCAATCAAAATTAATACTGCTTAACAACTTTTTAAAGATGTGTTTCTTATTAAATCAAACTCCCTGACTCAATAAATGATTTGCAATTCATTCTTCTAGTTTATATTTGTGATTTCACAAATTTTATTCTGATCGTAAATTTTGCTTGTTCAGTATATCAGCATGTCAATTAAATTATTTTATGTTCTTCAAATAATATGAAAGCATCGTTTTGATTTATGAAAATATAGTTCTAAAAATTTTAAAATGTCAAGATTTTTTTCTTGTATGTTCGAAGTTAAATGAAACAAAGTTTTCTTAATTGATTATCCTAAAAATATTGTTTTTTTCTTTCAGGCTGTAGGGGTGAGGGTGGCTTCCTGATTAATAGTGAGGGTGAGAGATTCATGGAGAGATATGCTCCTGTTGCCAAAGATCTCGCATCCAGGGATGTAGTTTCGCGAGCCATGACTATCGAAATAAGGGAAGGAAGGTAAGTAACTCGGCAGTATCATAATATGCTGGTGTAGTACAGTGTGCAAAATAAAGAACAGAATAAAAGTTAGAAAAAAGAAACACCCTGAATAACTTTTGATAGAATGATAGGATTTTTACTTACTAGGACTTAATCTTAACATCAAATTATATGACAAGGCCTCATTTTGATTGTACCAATTAGTTAGAGCGCTAGATATATAAACCTACAAAATCACAGAAAACATACTTTCTCTTACCTTATGTTTTTGTGTTTAATTTCGTAACTACAATATCAACTGCACTAACTAATTAGCATTTTTTCTTAGCACTAACTAATCTGCTCGAACCATTAAGATTAAGTCCTCGTACATGAAAATCCGATCAATAGATCAGAAGACATTCAGGGTGTTTCTTTTTTTGTGCTCTGTACATTTTAGAATCAAAGGGGATTTTATTCTTTACTTCTAGCGGGGATGAGATTTTTCCGCTTTTTTCACTTTTATCTCTTGAATTTCACCTTTTTTTATCAAGAATTCAGATTTTCTAAAAATTTCACTTTTTTTTATAAGTATTCTGCTTTTTCAGAAAATTCACCGATTTTCAAAGAGAAACAGAAAATTACAGAAACTACATAGCTACCAATCCTTTCTCATTTTTACTTATTTTAGCTATTTTCTCCCCTTTTTCACGCAGCAGATAAAATTTTCCGAATATTTTACCTGCCCTCCAGATAGATCCGATTTTCGTAGTTCAAACGATGCTGCTTCTGACAAGCCTTTTAGAGGTCCCGAGCCTGGAATCTGCTAATATCTCGATTCTTATTCACTTTATTTTAATATCAAACATAGCTTTTCATATTTGTATTTACGTGTTTTAAAAATTCGATATCCCAGTTTGTACTTTCTCATTTTCAAAATCGCATATCTAGTTTCATATTCATGTGATTTCAAAATCCATAATATTGTTATTCATATTCACGCAATTTTAAGACCAACTATCGTGATTCTTGTAAGAAGTAAATTTTTTATTTAATTAGTTACTATAAAGGTGACTGTTTTTCTCACGACGATTATTAGTATATGTAAGTTTTACAACATCAGAGAAACTGGAAGGGAATATATTCAAAACTTACATTCTGTGCTTGCAAAGAAGAAAAAATAGGATTTGTCACAAGATGTTTGAAGATGGACTAACGACTAAATATAGCAAACATAAAAGATATAGCAAACAAAAGCAATCACTTAAAAAGGGATTTAATTAAAAAAAAAATTTGGGGGAAAAAGAGTTAATTAACTCATCATCAAAATTTTATTTATAATTGCTGTTATTTATGCTATAAAATGCAAAATTCTTATCAAATAAAAAACAATTATCTAAACAGTTGCTGATTGTCATGTAATTTTTCAAACTAAAATAGCAATTTTTGTATGTTAAGGAGTTACTATATATTTCTACTTCACTGTTATTGATATGTTTCAGAGGGCTGTAGTTAGATTAGACTATAATATGAACATAATGATTCGGTCCATTGTTAAAGTTTTTTTTTCCAATATAATTTAAAAAGTAATATTACTGATATATTTGCTATAAATCACATAACAGTATTTATTAAAAGAAATGAAATATTAATGTATATTCTCAGTAGTTTTAATTTGCTAAACCAGGTAGTTTTTCAAGTAATAATTGTCTCTTATGTGAACTGAGGAAAAATATAATTTCCAGCTTTATTTTTTCAATTGGTAATTTTTATTTTCACTAAATGTTAAGTATCAATGTAATCATTTATATAATAATAGATTAGTACACAGTTGTATGTCAACACATTATGTATTACCTTAAACTGTCTGGAATTTATTATTATAGGGTTGCGCTTGCGTAAAATTTACTATCGTGGAAATTCAGCTTTTTTGCCTTTTTGCTAATCTCATCCCTGTTCTAGACATCAAGTATTGCCTACGCATTAACCTCTTCTTCTTACTACCATCCAGTTGTTCTATTATACATGATTTAAAATGTCATTTGTAAAAAACTTCACATTATAACTAAATCCACAAGTGAGCTACGGGCAATGTGTACTTAGTTGTTGAAGTTGGTTAAAATTAATTTTTATCAATTTTTTTTNTTTTTTTTTTTTTTTTTTAGTTTTCTTAAACAGTTGTGACATTCTAGTTAATACAATAAATTTTTTTTTTAATTCTTGTACGGTTGATGTAAACATTTAAAACAGTTTAGTTATAAGGCTTTAAAACTTTTTAAAAATAATGACATGCTTAAAATTTGCTTTTTTGCTTTTGCTTTTGCTTCATTAGTATACCACCTCTTCTGAAGTCACGTTTAGTTTACTGAATTCTCTCCAATCTGTGTTTGTATTTGTAGAGTTAAAATAATGTTTGTTTCTTTTAAGAGGGTGTGGTCCAGAAAAGGATCACGTCTTTCTCCAGCTCCATCATCTTCCTCCCGAGCAGTTGGCCACCCGTCTTCCCGGTATATCAGAAACGGCCATGATCTTTGCTGGTGTGGACGTTACTCGGGAACCCATCCCTGTTTTACCCACAGTTCACTACAACATGGGTGGGGTGCCTACAAACTACAGAGGACAGGTATGTGTGTGTCAACAACATTTTGAATCTGTGAAGGGGTTTATGAAATAATATACAGTGAATTATCTGTAGACAGAATAAGTGAGACATCCTTGTAAATCACATTTAGTTAACTGAAATCTCTTCAATATATCTCAGAACTTTTGAGAGTAGTCTCTCAATGGTTAACTTGTTTGTGGCCTCAGTTCAATGAAATCTCTTATGGTAAAAATTCAGTTGGTACCAAACAAACAAAAAACTGCATTTTGTTCTGATTCAAGGTTTTTTAATGTGCCTGTCCTACTACACTTCTGAATTGGTTTTATTGAAAATTCCCTGTTTTTTTAGAAAAATGTTGTCCTGATTTTTTTCTTTGGCCCACTACAAGAATTATTTAAAATACAATAATTATAAACTGTAAATTTTTGCCATTTTTTCCTCTCTTTCCTTGGATTTTAGGTTAAATATTCGATTATTTTTTCTAGATGTCTTTTGTTTTAAGCAAACTTTTGATGATAACATCATATTGCAGTATATAGCATAATGCCTTTTAAAAACAAGGGAGTATAAAATTATTGTTTCATTAAATTAGAAGAAATTTAACTCTTTAAATTTTATTTTCTTACACCTTAAAGTAGGGATATATTACTAATTTTGGATAACAAGTCACAGAAACTAGAAAATATTATGCTGGTTACTATGCTATTACATTTATATTATTATGCAATGGTTCCCCCTTGGACCACTGCGGGCTGTTGCAGGACTACTTTTACTATGCGGGACCCAGTAACACATTAAGCTGTAATTATAAAAATGCATGCTGTATTTAGATTTTATTTGAAAGTCATATGAGTGACTTACACATTATTACAAAGCAAATTATTATTTCTGGATTGTATTAGTATAATTTTGTCTGAAAAAATCCAAAAAACTCTTCCTATATCTTAATTTTTTTGATTGGGTATCAACATTGTATTTTGAAAGTGTTGCCAAGTAGAATAGATATCACTCATTAGTTCACTTAAGGCAGGCAAAACCTAGAATTGTCTGGGAATTTTATTTTGCCTCTAAAAAGCAGGGAATAGTCGGGGGAAATTGTAATTTATTAAAAAAATCCTGAAAACCTAATCATACCTAGAAAGTAATCAGTCTCAGAATTGTCAGTAACAGTAATCAGTTGTTGTGATCCAAGTTAAGTAATTCTGATACCTATGACAATTGTTTATATATATATATACGGTGAAACCTCCTGTTATGGACACTCCTGCAAGACAGACGCCTCTCAATACGGACATATTTTTAATTCCCTGGGAATCTTCTATGAATAAACCATTACGTACATTCTCCGCAAAGCGGACATTACAAGTAAAAAATCTAAGTTGTCTGAAGAAAAATTGCATGGTATAGATAAAATATGGTTTTGATTTTCATCGAAATTTTCCTGATATACCTGGAAAAGTTAGGGATTTTTTTTTCCTCCTGAAATTAAGTGGTAACCCTGTTAAAAATAAATAAGGATGATTAAATGCATATTTAATATTTTCCTTCCCTTCCATACAATTTTGCTTGGTTGAGTTTTCTTGTGATTAAAAAAAAAAACTTTTTACCGTGAATAATTAAGGGGTAATTCAATATTTATTTTAGGTTATAACCTATGATCCTGCAAAGAAGGAGGATAAAATTATACCAGGTCTCTATGCTTGTGGAGAAGCTGGATGTGCTTCTGTGCATGGAGCAAATAGGCTGGGAGCAAACTCACTCCTGGATTTGGTTGTATTTGGAAGAGCCTGTGCTCACTCCATTGCAGAAGAAGATAAACCTGGTGATTCCATTTTAGATCTCCACTCTGTAAGTATTAAGTGTAAATGCATTGAATATTTTATGTTTAACAATTATAGATCTCTATTTAAATAATCTTTATAATTTGTAGCTTCCTAACCATCTGTTTTATAGAAGTATGTATTGATGTTCCCAAAGACTGTAGTTCTTTATGATTTAGTAATCATTAATTTTATTACCATCAATGAACAGCTGACCCAATTTTTGGGTTTACAACTACCAGTGTTAAACTCCGTAGCCTTGTCATTTTGAACCCAATCCAGAAAACAAGGAAAGTCCTGGCATATTCTGAGAAATTTGCCTTTGTGGAGGACTTTTTGATGGAACTAACCAGCATTTTCTTTACATGGAGAATAAAACCTTTCATGATTAGCCTGATAGCAAGGGGACTCTAACACATGATTTGTCTACTTCTGAGGATATTTTATGTCAGCAATGTGGTCGATGGGAGCTGGGTGCGGAATGCCTATCGATCAGCCATCGTTAGGATTGGAACCCGGGTTCACCTCAATGGAAAGCGAATGCTCTATCCTTTGAGCCACCGTGGCTCATCAATCATTAATTAAAAATATTTATTGCCGAAGGAAATTTTCGTTTGCTTGTTTTATTGTGAATAAATTTAGATAGGTACACTTTCAAGAACTAATACGCTTGGATAGGATCAGGATAGGGTTTTTAACTTTGAAAGAGAGTGGCTAGAGATTTGATGCTCTATAGGTCAAATATTTCAATGTTTATATATTTTATGTTATGACACATCCCTTCTTTAAATAAAGCTAATAATCAGAAATGTTCTTCTACAAGCATATTTCATGCATTGAAAATCAAAAAGGCTTGTCAGTAGTGTGTTGATTGTGATGGCTTCAGTTCTGTAGTTATTTTAATTATAAATCTTAGTTCCAAAAATTAATGTTCAATATGAAATATGTATGGCATATAAATTGATATCTTAATACCGATTTTTCGCTCATAAAATTTTCAGTGTCTTTAACTGTTTCTCAATTTCTCCTCCAAAAATAGTTATTTTTTCCGAGAGCTTCTGAATATTTTATGCTTACATATATTATCAAAATATGTATGTATTTGATGAGTATGTACATTACTATGTCCAATGTTGTTGTTTTTTTTCTTTTTCTAAAAAAAAAATATTAAACTTTCATTTATGTGACATTCTTCTGTTCTGTAGAAAACTCTAAGAAATATTTTCATGAAATAAATTAAATAACATAAATCACTTATTTCTTATCTTTCTGATCATTCATTAAATCTTAATACATGAAAAGATTCAGCAATTAGTTTTCCATAAGTACATGAAATCGCATTTTTGTTACACATAATGATATTTATAAATTTTTTTTTTTAAATAACTTTTGTATTAAATTTACAGTGTTGCATAGTTCAGCATTTGCAGAAATTTTAAGTGTTTTTGTGTCGCTAAAGAAGACATAAGGTTTACCCTTAATAATTTTTGATTTGCACTAAACCTTCATACACTTAAACCACTAGGACGTGAATTTAGAGATTTGAGGGGTTAAAATTAATGGATGCTGTTGATGTTTTGAATCAGAAAGTTTTTGCTTCCCATTAACATAAAACACATTATCTAAAGATTATGCCATTAAAAGAAAAAAAATATTTAATATATTTATATTACTATTTAGTTTAACTAGAAGAAGAAAAAAAAATTTATGTTTAGAACTTTTTCTATTATTATTTCAAACTAGGTAATTAAAGTTACAATTGTAATCCACTCCTTTCACCTTTATACCTCTGTTAACTGAATTTGTTTCTCAAGTTCCCCCTTTTTTTGTAATGAATGATTTACTGTGGTTTCTCAAAAATGCAAGACTGGGAGGTCATTGAGATCAGTCACTAATTTTGATGGTATGGCATTCAAGCTCATAAATATCGTAATCATAAAATAGTGGCTGAGTTAGATCTGACCAGAGCAGTCTCCTAAAGCACTTGCATTATCTGCTGTCTTTGTTACCTGATATACAGGTCATGCATGGCGACTTCTCAATCGTGGATGCCACTCTCAGGTATGAGATTTTTCCGCTTTTTAGCGGATTTCCGCTTTTTTTACTTTTATCTCTTAAATTTCAGCTTTTTTATCAAAAATTCAGATTTTCTAAAAATTTCACTTTTTTTTGATAAGTATTCCGCTTTTTTAGAAAATTCACCGATTTTCAAAGAGAGACAGAAAATTCAAACTACATAGCTACCAATCCTTTCTCATTTTTACTTATTTTAGCTATTTTCTCCCCTTTTACACGCAGCAGATAAGATTTTCTGAATTTTTTACCCACCCTCCAGATAAATCCGATTTAAGTACTTTAAACGACGCGGCTTCTGACAAACCTTTTAGAGGTCCCAAGCCTGGAATCTGCTAATATCTCGATTCCTATTCATACAATTTTAATATCAAACATAGCTTTTCATATTTGCGTGTTGCGATTCTTATTCACGCTATTTGAGTAAAGTACGTTGCGATTCTTATTTACGAGATTTAAAAATCCGATATCGTATTTGCGCCTTTTTAAAAACCTATGTAGCGATTCGTATTCACTCAAGTTTAAAATTCAATGTCTTGATTTGCTCATGTGGTTTATAATATCAAACGATTTTCGTATTTATACGTGATTTTAAAATAAGGCATTGGGATTCGCATTCACGCACTCTAAAAATTATGCATCATAATTCTTATTTATGCTATCTAAAAATTACGCATCATGATTCGTATTTACGCTATCTAAAAATTATGAATCGTGATTAGTATTTATGCGTTTAAAAAATTCTATATCCCAGTTTGTATTTTCTCATTTTCAAAATCGTATATCTAGTTTCATATTCATGTGATTTCAAAATCCATAATTGTTATTCATATTCACGCAATTTTAAGATCAACTATCGCGATTCTTGTAAGAAGGAATTTTTTAAAAAAAATTAGTTACTATTAAGGTGACTGTTTTTCTAACAACGATTATTAGTATATGTAAGTCTT
Organism: Parasteatoda tepidariorum; assembly: GCF_043381705.1. Taxonomy (NCBI): domain Eukaryota; kingdom Metazoa; phylum Arthropoda; class Arachnida; order Araneae; family Theridiidae; genus Parasteatoda; species Parasteatoda tepidariorum. The sequence goes on from NC_092209.1 coordinate 1,557,246, forward strand.
ACAACATCAGAGAAACCGGAAGGGAATATATTCAAAACTTACATTCTGTGCTTGAAAAGAAAAAATAGGATTTGTCACAAGATGTTTGAAGATGGACTACCGACTAAATATAGCAAGCATAAAAGATATAGCGAACAAAAGCAATCACTTAAAAAGAGATTTAATTTATTTATTTATTTTTTTTTTTTTTTTGGAAAAAGGGTTAATTAACTCATCATCAAAATTTTATTTATAATTGCTGTTATTTATGCTATAAAATGCAAAATTCTTATCAAATAAAAAACAATTATCTAAACAGTTGCTGATTGTCATGTAATTTTTCAAACTAAATAGCAAAATTGTATGTTAAGGACTTACTATATATTTCTACTTCACTGTTATTGATATGTTTCAAAGGGCTCTAGTTAGATTAGACTATAATATGAACATAATGATTCGGTCCATTGTAAAAGTTTTTGTTTTCAATATAATTTAAGAAGTAATATTACTGATAAATTTACTGTAAATCACATAACAGTATTTATTAAAAGAAATGAAATATTAATGTATATTCTCTGTAGTTTTAATTTGCTAAACCAGGTAGTTTTTCAAGTAATAATTATCTCTTATGTGAACTGAGGGAAAATATAATTTCCAGCTTTATTTTTTCAATTGGTAATTTTTATTTTCACTAAATGTTAAGTATCAATGTAATCATTTATATAATAATAGATTAGTACACAATTGTATGTCAACACATTATTTATTACCTTAAACTGTCTGAAATTTATTATTAAAGGGTTGCGCTTGCGTAAAATTTACTATCGTGGAAATTCAGCTTTTTTGCCTTTCGGCTACTCTCATCCCTGCACTCTTCAGGACTGAGAACTGAAATAAATCTTGAGAAATAGCCAGTGAACAGACTACATTGAATATATTTCCAGTTTGTTTTTTGAATTTTTCGAAGAAAAAAAATTTTTTTTCCTTAAAAAATTAACAATTATGTTTGGTTGAAAATAATTTAAAATAATATTGCTTTTTAATAAAAAATATAATTTTTCGTAATTTTCAAAATAAATAAGTAATGATGCGATGCTGCTATGAAAGAATTGGAATATTAATGCTTCCGATATTTTCAGTGTTGAATCTGCTTGAGTTTGTATTTCCCCTCATTTTTTGAAATGTTGAGTTAATTAGAATAAAATGCTCAAATTGAGATTATTTTTTAAAAAATAAAATTTATAGAGCTAGGACGAAAAATTTATGAAGTGAAAAATATGTAAAGATATTATATGAATGACTACAAAAAAAAAAATAGGTGGTTTATTTTTAGCAAATGGTGTAAAAAGAGATACGAGGTAGCTTTTATTTTTCTTTGCTATTAAAAATATCTGTAAATATTTTTTATTAAAAAAATTAAACAAGTAATTTGATATTCTCCAGGAAAGATGCTTTTTGAAGTCATTGAACAATATAGTTCTGTTGAACTAGGCTAGACTGTGTTAGTTAGTAAAAAACTAAGTTCAGTCTTTTGAGTGTCTCAAGCTTTAACCAAATAAACCGTTTACTTGGAGGATCTTTTGAATACTGTCTCTACAGTTATTTTTCTCTGTTTTTTTCCTCTGTCTTTGTTTGTTCTCTATATTGTTCTTTGCATTTATTATGGTAGTTGTTTTTTAATCTTGCTATTAGAAGTAAAAAATAAATAAGTAATGGTAATCATAAATGACAATTATTTCAAATCATAAATGCAATTCTAATTTTTAATGATGATTACTTGTAATAAAGGTTATTTGCATTTTCTTTAACTTTCATACACATTTTGTAACTTTTGTAAGACATAAAAATTATTTAAATAAATAGATTTTGTTGATGTGTTAATGACACATCACGAAATTAAGATTATTGTTTTAATATTTTTAGACGGATGGTGAAGAATCAGTTGCTAATTTAGACAGAATGAGACATGCTGATGGATCAACATATACATCTCAACTGAGATTACAAATGCAAAAAGTATTTTTTCTTATTTTCTTTAGAATTATCTCACTTATAGATATCATTTCTGTATATTTTTATATATTATTTTTAATTAACCTATTTAATCTATTTACAATTAGCCTCTCAATTTTATCTATTTTTTTTTTGTATTTTTATTTTAAATGTCATAAATTTTATCTAAAAAATAATTGTCTGGAAACTTTTTGTTCTCGGGCGTCAGAGCACAATTTTTCGTGATCACTGTCGTCTCCATCAAATTGGACAGCAAAAAAGAAACTATATTTTGCTTCAATGAGCAAGACCCTTAAATTTAGGTTCTTCTCGACTGGTTTCCATGTGCACAGAGAATTTCCGAGAAGGTGAATATGTGGTCAAATGCCCTTGAGGATGCCTCTCATGTTTGCCCGAAAGACCAGAATGTGTTTGCTGTAGTGTCAAGAAAGAAGATATCTGAGTACCAGACATTATTAATGTGGACGAGTGAAGCACCTTTTTTTTGTTGCCCTAATGTTGAATTTTGTGAAAGCGAACCCATCTTGCCTAGTTTGGAAATGGGAGTAACATCATAGTATGAAAGTGGTGCCCTGGTGTTTCTCGAGGAAAAACAACAAAAACATGTAATGTCTGGACATATTGGCAGATTGAGTGCATTCTGTAATGTCATGTTTTTCTCCAAAATTGGCGGATACTTGACGGGCAATAATGCAACTGTATAGTGTGCAAGAAGCTTTCAAAGTTGGTTCATTCAACATCATTTTGGCTTCCAACGGCTTCCTTGGCCAATGCGAAAACTGGATCATAATCTAATAGATGATGTTTAGGACATGTTAAGGTACCTTCAACAGTGATCTTTCGTTCCATCTCATTTACTGGATTTTAAAATCTGTGTAACCAATGCATGATATTATGTGGACATAAATGCTCCCCAGAAGCTTTTAGAATTTCTGTCCTCATAAATACAAGCTATTATCAGTACATAAGAAGATAAGATTAAATATTAGTCTAAGGTTTCTAATTCATTGGTCAGTATGTGTATATATATATATACACGAGGGTTATTTTTTAAGTAAGGGCCGTTTGAAAATAAAAACCAAACGAAAGCAAATTTTTTTTCAAATTCTATATACGTTTCTCTTTTTTTCAGCCTAGTTTCTAAGTTTGTGGAATCACTTATCATACCTTGCAATTAGATTTAGAATATACTCTTCATAGAAACTTGCCACCTGCTACATTAACCTGAAGGTCATGGCCTTTTTCACGTATCGTCATCGTTGTATGTAGCCCCCAAAATGATGTTTGAAATATCGGAAAATATAAAAATCCATCAGAGCAAGATCAGGGCTGTGACGAGGGGTGGTCCCAACCAAAAGATTCTATAAAGATGGGATCTAATCTGCGGAGAGAGTCATTGTCATAGAGTAGCAAAATTCCCTGTCAGCATAGCAGGGAATTTTGCTAATTCACAAAACGTAACTTCACAAATCTGCCAGTTAATGTATGCAGTAGACAGGTTTTTTGCTGACTAAAAACGCATCACTGATTGTATCTCATGCATGGTGGTAGATTTGTTACATTCGAACATTTTAAAAACACAGTACTCACCATACAGTTTAGCTACGCAGCTGCAACTGAACCCAGTTCACAAGGAATGCCGAGCCATGACACAAACACTCTTTGCAATGCACGCGTCACCTATCAGTGCTCACAGCAAAACGATACTTAACAAAAAAAAAATCATAGATATATAACAAGCTATATTCTACAATACACCTGGAATATTTTATATGCTTGTTTTCTTTCAGACTATGCAGGGTCATGCTGCCGTCTTCAGGACTGGAGAAAGTTTGAAGGAAGGTGTGCAGAAAATATCTGAATGCTTTGAGCAACAGAAAGACCTTAAGGTATGGTATAAATTCGAGCTAAATACTGAATTGGGAATTTGAATCAGTTGAACATCACTCAAAATCAAGCAAATCTTAGAATCAATGACACAGACAGTTAAATTTCATTGAAAATTATATTTCTTTTATTCAATGCTTTTCCCAAAATTGCCATGATTTAAATTATTAGATTTTTTTTTTCATGTAAAAAAATCATTGATACAAGAGGAAAAAAAATTTTTTTCTTCATTTGTAATAATTTATAAATACACTCTTAAGGCTGCGTTTAATGTTTGAGTTGATTTTTTAGAGGTTTATAGAGAAATAATGAGAGATGTATATAAAATATTTTTTAATGTTCAAAATGGACTAAAAAGTAATAATAAAATAAACACTGAATGTGGATTAAAGTGATGTGAAACTTTTAAAATTTTATTTTCCGTTAGCTGTATTTAAAATAACTTGATATTTAATAAACATTTTTTAACTATACTAATTTAGTTTCATGTTTGAATAAAAATACTTATAAATATGTAGCTTGTGTATGTAAATCATGAAAAAAGACTTATTCTTCATATCTTACTGATAAATAGCAATCATCTAATTGACACATTTTGTCTTTTTCTCTACAAATTCGTCAGAGTATTGAACTTACATGAACAATTCTGCCATTTTATTTTTTATGGATTAATTTGTACTTATATAATTTCTACCATTTTTGTTAAAATTATTAAGTACCTACTCTATAATATTGTTTTTAAATAATATTAAGCTATGCATTTCTGGGGGGATTTAGTTGGCATACATAAAAAAAATAGGATTAAATTATTTTTGCAAAAATCTTTTAACAAAAAAAAATTCTATTTTATATATTTTTTAAAGAGAAAAAGATCTTGTTTTTTTGTTAACGAAAATTTGTGTGTTGATTAAAAAAAATCAATAATAATTTATGAATGTCTTTTTTATAGTTGATATTAGTGTAGTGATTCAAATAAATTAATTTGAAGCATTGGATGAAATCATATTGTAATGAATCAGTATTCTTTCAATTAAGCTAATGTGTCACCTCGATTACTGTGTGTTACCTTTCTCTAACAGAAATGCTTAAAGCGGTAGTTTTTGTGTGTAGGTGTGTGACAAAGGACTGATATGGAACACTGATCTTGTGGAGACACTTGAGTTGCAGAATCTGATGCTGAATGCTGTTCAGACAATGATTTCTGCTGAAGCAAGGAAGGAAAGTCGCGGCGCTCATGCACGTGAAGACTTTAAGGTAAGAGAACTATATAGCAGACTGTTGCACTTCCATTTGTTTCAGTACAATTTTATTCACTGGGTGGACACCCACCTGGAAAGACTTTGAAACCTGGAATTATCAGGGAATTTTTTATACTTGAAAACCTGGAAAAATCAAGAAAATTTGGATAAAAACCTGGAAAAATCAGGGAATTTTAAAGGAAATCTGGAACTTTTTCTTCCATGTTCTTAATTGTATTATACTACATTAAATTATTTACTAATCTTTTCAATTTAAATTATTTTACTGTTCGTTATACCTAGTTTTTTTCGACAGAAATTCATTGCCATAAATTTGAAATATCGTCAACTTAGCAATACTTTGCTTGCATCAAAATTTGCTCTATTGTAAACCAGTTTACTAAAATGAAACATGAAACTCTAACATGGTTGCTAAATGAATGGAGAAACTTTTGACTTCTTTGAAAACTATGGGAGTATGCAGCTTAGGAAAGGCAAAGATTGTGGTGGAGTTGAAAGAAGGGGTTAGGATACTTGTTTCTGTTTAGAAAAGCTTTTTTTTTTCTTTTTTTTTAAGTTTTCTTCTAGTCCGCGGGTTGGATCCATTTATTGTTCAAGTTTGTTCCCATGTTTTGGGGTATTTTATTTTTGACAAAATGTATTAAAATGTTTTAGCACTTTTAACTTCATGAAAATTTCCAAAAATTAGTTGGTTATAGTTTAATAACAATAGATTTTATTTTGCTCTCTTTTTTCTAAAAGATTTTATATTTTTATCCAAAGAAATCTATGAATTATTTTTCTCATCAAAGCCAACCAATCCACATTTTCTTACAATCACTAACTGTTGACGAATCATTACGATTGTTGCCTTGATGTTAGTTTTCTCGATTTCATTTTAACTTTTTATAGCATATTTTAATTTAAAAAAAGTTCTTTTAAAAACTAATTATATGTTAACATTTAGTTTTACTGTTTTGTTGATTAATATTTGATTTTTTATTCAAAATTCGAATTGTTTAGTAATCACTATATCAAAAGTTTATAAATATTGCTTGTATTCCAGAGATGATATTTCTGGAACTGTTTATCTTTTTACCCTAAAAAGCTGGCAAAAATTATAAAATATATGAAAAACATGTAAAATTATGCATAAACATAACTATTTTTTTTATTATTGCATATGTGTTTATTAGAAAAAAGAAATTTTATTCTTTTGTTCTGCACTGTACAGATACAGGTTTCTAGTTGTGAAAACAAAAACAATTACTATACTAAACTGAGAAACCATATGGTTAGATTAGAATTCCTTAAATATTTTAATTTTACATGAGAAAAATACAAAAATAATAAAATTATAATTAGATAAAATTATAAAAGAATAACATTTTAAGTTTTTTTTCGATTGAGTATGCAACAAGAGTTTTAGAAATTTTGTGTTTACGACATTCATTCTTGAATATCTCTTAAAATAATAATGCTAGCTGAAAACAAACATTATTTAAACATTTGACTTATGATATTGGTTTGAAGGAAATCTGAGCAATGAATTTTATTAACAGCACCGTTTGGATAAAACACAGTATAAACTGTCTCTATATTGAAATGTAAATAATTATAAAACTTGGTGGTATTAGGTTTTTGGATCACTCTGTATTTTCCATTTGGTACACTTTGTACAAAAACTATTTAAAGTAACATATTCAAACATCAAAAAAAATTTTATTCATTAAAAACTATACAGTAGAACCTCGCTACAACAATATTTTGGGGACCCAATAAATATATTGTTGTAGAGGGATATAGTGTTATATCGAAGGCCTACATACTTAGGGGACACAATAAGATTTTTTTTTTAATTTCTAAGTTATATATGTATTAACTATAAATGTATTTATATATTATGCAAAAACAATTTTTGCTGAGTGTTAATTATTTTTAAATATTAAGAACAATTGAAATAAATTCAGAAAATTAGATAAAAACGTACCTGAAAGCCATTTTTATTGAAAGTAATCTGATGCTTGTTTATTCATTTTTTTGACTGTCAAATCAACCAACAACAACGTAAGCATTGAGTCCAAAGCACATTGTGAATGGTGCTCCACCCACCCTCTACAAATAACAATTCCCTTTCAGGTGTGATGATTGTGGTTATTTGTGACTCATGATCAGCTTTTAACATAAAGAGAATGAAATCAGATAGGAATGTTACATTTGTGATTTCTTAAGTGATAAGGGAGGCAATTTTAAGAATGGAAGCTCTTTTGGTAGTCAGCAGTGAATCTTCTCTTGTCAGAAAAGTTTGAAAAAAATGGCAATAGATGATAAAATAAGATTTTTTACATTATTTGAAGATCAATAATAAATGGAGAAAATAAGGTTGAAATTTGGAAAAAAATGATTTTACAGGGGCTTATTGCTTCAGAGAATATCGTATCGTAATAAAGAGTGTTATTGTAGTATTGGATATTGTAGTAGTGAGAGTTCACTGTATATTCTACAAGATAAACATATTATTTTTTCCACGTCTATCTTAATTTTTTTTAAATTAATGTTGCACCAAAACTATAAAATGTAAAAAATAAAACACAAAATTTTACTAAGTTGTTTTAATAATAATTTAGTTTAATTATTTTTTCAAGATGATATATTAAAAAAATAACGTTTTTAATAAATATTTTGTAATATTGACACTTTTCTTGTACCCATCCTATAGAATTAAATTACCACAATTTCTATAACTTAGGGTAAATACTCTGGGCAATTACCCGGACAAGTACTTAAAATTCATTAATACTTGGGTATTTATCAATTTTATTGAAAATTCATGGTTATGGTTTTCTTTATACAAAATTACATATATTTAAGACACAATTAAATTTCGCTTACGTCATTAACTAGGAAGAAAAATTCATTCAGTTGAACATATAAATTATTAAAATTGTTATTTTTTAGTTTTCTTTATTTGAGAGTGGTTATGGTAATCTTTAAATTTACATTTCTAATCATTATTCCCAGCCTTTGAGATTTTAAAAGTAACATCTAAACAAGGAAAGTTTTGGCAGAAATATAGTTTTGAATTACAAGAGTTTTTCAGGTCCTATGTAATTTATTTTAAAAAGTTTATCATACACAGCTTTTCCTGCACATGAATCGTACATAGTTCCTTATTTGATCCATATTTAATTGTGACGTGATGATATCTTTCTGAATAATAATAATGCCCAATAAGATTATTTATGAGACAAATTTATATATTAATTATTATAATACAAATTTATGAGTTTTTGTTTCATTATTACTAATGAATTGAGAATTATAGCTTAATATTAGTATGGTTTTTAAAGGGGTATAAAATGTATGCTAACTTAAATGTTTCAATACTTCTGTATGCTAAGTTTAAATGAGATCGGGAAGCTTTTTTCTCTATGGGAAAAAACTGCTCTGAGGAAAAAAAACTATGTTTATTTCCCCATTAAAAATTATATGTTTATCATTCTATTCCTAATCAGAATTTTAATATTTCTTGCAGGAATGGAAAAAAGAATATTTATTAAATGTTCTTTATTAATTAAATATTAAATAAAATTAATTTATTGTAATTTTATTTACTATATTAATTTTTTATTAATAAATAAAAAAAGTCTCAATAAAATATTGAAGAATTTCAAAACAATTATATTTTCTTTAAAAAAGATAAATTTAGTTTCAAAGAGATAGTTTTATGAATACATTTCTTTAAAAATTAGAATATGAAATTTGTAGTTTTAGTTTATCACACATATTAAATGTACAAGCTCAATATAGCTGAAATTTTAAAAAAAAGGAGTTTAAAACTTAGTTTTAACACATTTCATGAATTTTAAACTTATTCTCTGTTTTTTTATTTAGAATCTCTTTTTGAAAATGTCCAATCTTAAACTTAAATGATTTAATATAATTCCTATTTTGTTATATAACACCATGCAAACTTTTTTATATTACTTTTTTAAAGCAACAAAGTTTCTCCACCAAGTATTTATAATTTTTCAAATATTTTTTCTAGAACTGATATATTTTAAGTTTTTAAGTTTATTTTTGAAACTTAGCGATATTTTTATTATTCTCTGAACTATAAGCATGATAAGTCCTGTTTATATGCTTTAAAAAGAACAAAAAATTATAAAAACCATAATTTTGGGTATTTAACAAACTCACATCTATATCTATCATTTTTTTCCCCCTATCATTTTAACTATCTTTTTTTTTTTTTTTTTTTTTTTTTTTTTTTTTTTTTTTTTTTTTTTTTGCTTTACATCTTGTTCTTTGCGAAAACAGTTACTCTTTCATTAACAAAAAAATAGATAATAAATGAATGGAATATATTTTGTTCACCCCTAGTTCTGAAACAGTTCTTTTTTTTACTTTGTTGTATGGTTTTTCAGTACTCAGTTATGTTAATTTTAATTCAGGATCGCATGGATGAGTATGATTATTCAAAACCTTTGCAAGGTCAAAAGAAGAAGCCCATTTCAGAGCATTGGAGGAAACACACACTCTCTTGGGTCGACAAGGATGGAAAGGTATAGTTCTCACTCAGTTGGAAGTCAGGAAATAAAATGCTTCTAAGAGGCAGATTTTTATTACTTTTTATAACATTATTTTTAAAGTCATACTTAGTGAAGAAATTTAGAGCTGCAGATTATCTCGGCAAATATTTGTTTAAAGCACTATTTTCTGTTTTGTTATCGTTTTCTTTTTCTACTCATATCAATTTACTGATATTTTGTTTCCTTTCATGAAGTTTGGACTCCATTGCCAGACCTTTTCTATTATATATTTATTAAGGAAACTCAAATTTCTTAGATTGAAGTCTGGTTTTCATTTTTATGATTTTGTAATGTATTGTTTATTATTTTATTCTTGAAAAGTTTAGACTTCTTAACTTAACTGAGGTTATATGCATTTGGCTGAAAATAAGCAATAAAATTTTTGATTGAATGGTAATTTTATTCATTTTATTAAAACATGCCCTCTTATATTTGAGATTTATGTAAAATATTTTTTCCAGTAGTAGTAAATTAAAGCAGAAACATAACTGTAGCTTTGATTGAACTTCAATTAGAACTTAGGGACATGACTATTAGGCTATCTGACCTTTCATGTATCTGTTTAAACTATGAGTAGTAGTGAACAAAATTCTTTTAATTTAAATTCGTTAAAATTTTAATACATTAAATTTGCTATCTCTAAGAAAGATATTTTCAGGCACTACGGAAATTCTGTATTTGTTAGAGGATATGTTAAAAGCGAATAAGTGTTCATACCATGACTCAAATAACAATAATTTTGTTTCTCAAGAAAATAATAACCTTCATGAATCATGACAGCCTATGCAAGTACTAATTTTTGGTCAAAGATTTTAAAATTCTAAGATTGAAAACTCAGTTTGTGTGCTTAAAGTTTTCTATATTCTCTCCTAATTAAGATAAAAATTCAAAGTATTTTAACCAAATGATTAATTTAAAATTATGAAAAGTAAATTGTAATACCAACAATTATTTTCTATCTACTGACTTGAGACTTGAATCATTTGAAAATATAAGCTAGAGAAAAGAATGTTGGGAGGTCTGTTTTTCGTTTCCGGACACTTTTTAGCAATCAAAATACGCAAGTCTCTTTCCTTTTTTACATTGTATATATGTATTTAGAAATGTGCAATTTTTCCACCCAGTGTATTCTTTTAACTTGTTTGCTATAAAGTAATAAAATTAAAATTATTTGTCTTTCACAGCGGCCTTTATTTTTACTACAGCATAGTTTCTGTAATCATCATTTAAGAGATTAATATTAAAATTAGTACATATACTAACTATTATAATACATATCTATATAATATAGATATATACATAATATAGATACATGTATAGATATATATATATATCTAGAAACCCATGCAAGACAGGCTTTGTTTTTGTGTTTCAGTTGTGAAGATTTTCATTAATAATTCTTCTTGAAACTGTACCTACTTAAATAAATTATTTTGCTTTTAAAATATGAAGTTTATTTTTTTAATATTATATTTTTTTGAATATTAGTAAGAATGGTGCTTATTCTTCACATAAAATTTAAAAAAAATTAAGCATTTCATTTTTTTAAAAAATATTTTATCACGCATATTTTTTCGTAGTTAAATGTCATTTTACCTATAAGAAAAGATATAGTATTAAAATTATTTGACGTTTATTTTTGTTCATTTATTTCTTAATAAATAAAGCTTTGATCTTTTACCTCAATAAAATCCATTATTCAGAAAAATTCTATTTTCTGGACTTCTAATGTCCCAATGACTCCAGGTTGACTTTTTACTGTTATATTTTTATTAGCTTACTTCGTATGTACTAAATATAAAATAGTTGAATTGTTAAATGCTATTAGAAAAATATCTACATGGCTACTATTTTATACCTCACTAAACACTTTGTTTTCTTCGTAGGTTCAACTCGAGTACAGACCAGTAATCGATGAAACTTTGGATTCCAAAGAATGTAAACAAGTCCCACCGGCTATCAGGGCTTATTAGAAGAACTTTTTTTTAGACTAATTTCCCTAGTTGTGTTGTATCAGCACGCCATGTGATATAATCTAGCATTTTTTATTTATTAAAAATGTATGGATCTGAAACTCTTCCTGTTGTGCATTTTTTTTTTTAATTCTGCCTGTGTTTGATTTGGTGAAGAGGTTTTTTTTTATGCATAATGGTTAAAGTAATTTTAATATTTACTGAAAGATACATATTTCATGCTGCTATTCACTTTTGATGAAATTGCAAAAGGATTCACTTACTAATACCAAACTGTGACGATGAAATAAGAGAAAAGTTTAATTGACAAAACATATTAGCAAATAGGATTGTTTTTTGTATATAAATTATTAAGGTTAGAATTAAGATTGGAAAAGCTTGATTCATTTCAGTTTAGTTTTTGTTTCAGATTAACTTGATGGAAATAGTTTTCCATGTCTTTCGAATAGTTTCTGAAGATGTTCAGTTCTTAACGTGAAAAAAAAGAGAGAGATTTATTGCTATAAAAATATTTAGTTATTCTGTCATGTGGTAGATTGCGAATTCTTTACTTGAAACTATTCAATTTTGTAAAACTGTTTCTTCTTCTTTTGGTTATGTTATGGAGCTTCTGTTACGTTATATTTTGAAAGTTAAAATATCTTTGTTTGAAGATATTATACTTTTTTATTAATACAACGAGTTTAACAATCAAACTGAATATCTTCATGTCAGAAACAAAAGAAATAAAAAATTGTGTCTTAGTGTGTCAAACCAGCGAGGTAGAATACATTGCAATCGTATTTAGAAGCTTAACTTTAATATGTCTGTTATGTATGGTGTCTGAAAAGCTTCTTATATTTCGTCATCTTTAAAATATTCTTTGTTCTCTCATTTATTTCTTGTTTTTCTAACACATGTTCAGAATTATTTGTTCTTTAAATAAATTGGAAAAATTATTGGTTTTAATAATTTTAGTATGAGAGTGCATAAAAGGTATATTTGATAATAACTTTCTTTTCTGCCTCTTGGAGAGGGAGGAGCATGAGCCCATAATTTTTATAGTTCTTGATTGTCACTTTGGCAAATTTATTTGAAGTGACATGATCAACCAATACTCTTTGGGCTAATTGCTACATAAGGCCTCTTTTTTCCCGGCGGATAATAAGTTATAAATATATAACCCAGTGAAGAGTCATAAAAATTCTTTCATCTTACTTGCAAACAGTTTTTGAATTATATCAACATTTTACTTATTTTTAATCTATGTTTTATTTTTCTTCAATAAATTTTAACCAAATTAGTCTCGAAAGTGTTTTTTGTTTCTAATAAAGAATATTTTTCAAAATGTTTTTTCTGCAACCACACTATAAAAAAAATTTGTTTAAATATTTTCACATATAAAATTTTGATTATTATTTTTGTATAAACTATTACAAAGTAGAGTTCAAGATGAATGGGAAAAAAAATAGTTGTTTGGGTGAACTTCACTCATTTAGCAGTGTTATTTAAAAAGAAGCAGATCACCCCATTTCATCGATATACAGTGGCGATCAAAAAATTCCGGCTTGTCAGATGTTATTTTAATTGATGTAATAATTACTTAATTACAATAAAAAACAATAAATTATTTGCATATTATATCTTTTACAGCAGCCTGAGGCTTTTCATAAAGCATAGTTTTTGTCTGCATTATCTAAAAGATATATGTATTTTTTTAACCCACTGGCGGTTTAGCAAATGGTCAAAATTAGGAGAATGTTGCTCTCCAAAGCACTATTTCCCCATCTAATAACATGGAGAAACCGGTTTTGCTATGCGGAGAAGACTTCTGGTAAAAATATGAATTTTTACATGCAGAATCGTCAGTGGGTTAAAGTTATAAAAGTTAACACCCAAAAGCATAAAAAATATACTGAGCAGTATAGGACAAAATTACTGGTCACCGCTGGCCTCAAAGTTTTTAACAGTATTCTCTGTTAAAAATGCTACCACTGGCAAGTAGCAAAATTCCCCAATTTCACTCTATACTGATCAAAGACTAATGCATGCCAATGTAAGGTTGAGTTTTTGAAGCATGTTGAATGTTTGTTTATAAGAAAATATATTTCGAATTCTTTGAAAAATCCAAAAGTTTTAAGATATATATGTATGTAGATAGCAATTTTTAAAAAAATCAACATGAACTCTTGGACAGGTTTGTTATTAGTGAGGTCATCTCGTAATTTACAGTTTGAAAATTTAATCAAAAAATACTGCTCTTTGACCTTATCCACAAGGATACAAAAGTGAAAATTATAGAACATAAAAATCATACTTTTCCTTTAACAAGAAAAACTTGAATATGGGCTAAACTGTTTACATGACTTCATTCTCTATCAGTTTGAAAAACAAAGTTTTAATAATCATATATTTTATCCCCCTGAAGAAGACATTTTCTCACCCGAAACCAAATAAATAAACATGAAATGTTTAGTTTGTCTATAGAAAGCATGGATAAATGAATTTTATAACTAGGTGCAAAAATTTCGCTTAACTAGTTCTTGAGGTATTTCGAAATATGCGGAAACTTAAAATTAAGGATTCTAAACTTTTGATAGCTCTCCTGATTAAACTTTTAAGATCATAACTGCCACATGACTGCTGACCCATATATATATATGTATGTAACCATAGATATATAATATAACCAACCAAATCCGTCGAACTCGAAGCATTTTTCCAGCCATATTATGTGCTTGAACTGTATCAGTTAAGTTGTCTTTATTTTTGTTTCATCTGATATTATAGTGAAAATATAAGTATTTTGTAATGACTTTATATTTTGAATTAACGATGATTTTAAATATGCATAAGTGCATGATTATTAAGATTGTGATAGCTTTTTGCAAATTTTTCGTTGTATATCAGGCAACTTTTTACTATAAACTGCCAAGATGATTCCATTCTACAAATGATGCTCCTATTGTGCATTTTAGGAAATACGTATAATATTTTTTAAAAGGCACCGGATTTGAACTCTGTTGCATCTCTGAGAAGTCACAACAAATGTGACAAACTGATTACAGGGTGTTAATAAAATAAATTTGACTCCTTATGACCCTCTGGAGAGCATATACTGTTTGAGTGAATGGAATAAAACTTTGTATGCTCTCAAGGATATTTTATGGGTTTTAATTAAGGTAAAAGTGTCATCCCTATATGATGTCAGAGAAGAAATTACAAAGAAAGAATTTTAGGTTTCGTAAATTTTTAACCTGTTTTTAAAGGCTTTTATGACTCTCTTTTCGTTAGTGATCACGAAAAGCGATGATACTCTTGATAAAAGCTTAGCTCCACCATTTCTTGTTATAAAATCATCGTTCCAACTCTTATTTTAAATTTTTTAATACAAGAATTATGTTTCGATCAAAAAAAGGTAGGGATTACCCTTTGTAAATGTCAAAATGTTGACAATGAAACTGTAACCCTGCAATCGTTTTTGATTTCATTCTTGAGCTCATAGATCTTAATACCGATGTATAAAAATTTCATTCAAACGCTCCGGAGGGTCATGTGTTGGCAGTTATTTTAAAATCACCCTATGTCGAATCATTATTATTATAAAACGTAGCCAAGGTGTAAATTATAACAATTTGAAATATGATTTAGCATATCCAACAAAGGATAGGGTATACTTTGTCCTACTATCCTTTGATGGATATGCTAAACTGTTTATAACATACTATAATTTTAGTTCTATAAACAAGAACCTTCCTCAGTGTCAAATGAAGTAAAGAGATTAAACAGTTGTAAAGTGGTTTAACCAATAGGGACAGAAGAACAAAGGGAAGATAAGAAAATGGGGATTTGACGGGGAACTCCAAAGTATTAATAATAGTACTAGATGAAAGTATCTACTAATTATAGTAATAGTACTGGATTAAATTAAAATAAACTTCCAAATAGTGAGATAGAAAGATCATGAACTAAATTATTAGAATTTTTCAAAATAGGGAATGACTCCCAAAAATCACGCTAGGAGGTGTAAGCAGTGTTGAATAATTTTAGTACAAGAAAACTCAAACTGAAATTAATTCTTGCATTAATAGTCTATTTTTTTTATTTCAACATATTATAACTCCCCTTTTATGATATATTACTGCGGAGTTAAAAATATAAACTTCAAACTACCTAAGCAAACGTTAGTAGATAATTTTTTAAGTTCTTCCGGTTTTGAATGTGCGTGATAGGATGAACTATCTAAGTACTCCAGTATCAGTACTAATTTACACTCAAACGGCCTTTAACCCTTTCCTTCTGAGTGAGGTTACGCCCTTTATTTCTCGCTCCCGTGATATTTCCGGGCTGGAGTGTTCAATAGTAACGCGCCAATAAGAATAAAACTAATTCATTCCCTTTGCCCGGAGAACATTTTATTTCTCATTTTACTCACCAGATGGCAGTACCTTGATATTTTCAAGGTAATTGTAGATAGTTACAGAAGAGATGTAGGAAGGAAAAGGAAACTCTGTACTACTGTCCAGATTGTGATGTTGGCCTCTGTATCTCATGCTTTGAAATTTATCACACAAGAAAAAATTACTAATCTTTATTTATATTATACGTAAGTTTGATAAAATTATTTTTTATTATTTAAAACACATATTTTTTAAATTTTCCTTGCTTGCTGGAAAACTAACATTAAGTCATAGTAACCCTGAATGTTGGCTTTTCCTAAAAATTTAATTTTTTAAAATTTTAAGCTAAAAAAAAATTAATAATGAGTATATATATTGTTCATACACATATTTTTGTATAATTTTCAGGGATAAATAAAAAAAAATAGGCACTTTTATGACCGTTTTCTTGAAGATTAATCGATCGTTAAGGGGTTAACGATTCTCTTTTTTAAAAAAGTCAAGTTATTTTTTTATTTAAGAAATAGGAGAGTGTGTGTCGTATTTTTTAAAAAATCGCTCCGATCTGTGAAGATAGCTAAAAGTGATCTGAAGTGCTTGATGAAGCTCCCAAGCATATATTTGCAAATAAAACATAAAAGCGCTGGGGTACTAAATTNTATACACTAGGGAACCGATTATCCGGAACGATCGGGACCATCGCTATTCCGGATAACTGATTTTTCCGGTTTTCTGAATCGCGACGAAAAGCCGTTTTTTTTTTGTTAAACCCAACTAAAAAAAATTTTTTTTGTGGAAATAATCTTAAAAAGAAAAAACGATGGAGTAATACACTAATGATTATTTCCAAAATGATGGTAAGGTAAAAATTTTTAAAAAAAGAAAGAAAAATCCTAAAATCTTATGAGGAAAAAAAAATTTTTTTTTTCAAAAATGGCGGTAAAATTTATCGAATTTCGTTCCGGTTTTCTGATTTCCGGATAACGGGTTCTGTACTGTATTTGCAAATAAAACATAAAAGCGCTGGGGTACTAAATTTGAAATAGCAAAATGAGCGAGCTTGCAATGTGTTTTTAATTACCAATGAAACAATCCCCCCCCCTCTTCATTCCCTTTATGAGTGTGCATTGAACGCAATAAACACATTTACGTTTGTTTTAGATAAGATTATTTTTATTGGTATTTTCCTGACAGTGTCCGCTCATAAAAATCTATACATATGTCTGATATTTTAGCTGCAGCAAATGATCGCCTTCCATGTATAGACGACACACACATTACTTGTAACAAATAGGATGATGGATAGCTAACATGTTTTCATTGAATCCAAAAATCAAAAACTCCATTTCACTTACAAAGATGAGGACTTTCAGGTAAATTTGTTTTTCCAATATCATTGCTCGAAAGGGACATTAAAATTAATTCTATATCGCATAAAACTTTTAAAAGAAAAGATAGTTAGTTTTTATTTATTCGCAAAGTTTAAATTGAATGGAAGAGGGTTTTTAAATGGATACTGATTAGTTATACGGGGATCAGGGCCATAGCGAACGATGGGTGTCTTTTTTTTTGGGGGGGGGGGGCAAGGCTGACCCGACTTAAATTCCTTTTAAGTCCAACTAATTGTCAATTTGAAAAACCTCTGAAATTTTTAATTGTCACGTATTTTTTTTATATTCAATTATTATTTTTTTATAATTCATTTTTAAATATAACTAGAATATCTACTTAGTACTTCGAATTAGATCAATCATATTTTCAGAAGGAGCATTTATTTTTTGAACGGTGTTAATTATGATTTTATCATTGTAGCAGCATCCATAAAGTTCAGATCCTCTGTTTCTAAGGTTTCTGACTTAACTATTACATTTTTCATAAACATAATGCTAACTATAAAATCAAATGCCGTGATTCTCCTTTTTAGAGTTTGCCATATTTCTCGTTTTTCGGTCAAATTTCCCTTTTGAATGAGTTCTACTATACTACTTACTAGCATTTCAATATATGACTTCTTGCCTTGTTCGATTTTGTCCGAGATATTCATCTGTTCAAACATAGATTTTTTAGTTGTAACGTATTTTCCATTTCATTCAACTTTTTAAATAAAATCCCAAATTGCTTAGTATTCTCAGAAAGAAGGAAAAAGACTTACTTTCATGATTGAAAACATATCCGATATTAGAAAATTAAGTTATGATTAAGAACTTTGTTAATACAACGGGCTTGAACAATCGCTATTTTTCTAAAATATTGTGTTGGGCGCCGTTAAATTAATTATTTGGTTGGCAAATAGTTGTACAACTTTTTGCGAAACGAAAGCAAAAAGATATTCGCCGTAAAATATTTTTTCAATCGGCCTGCTTGCTTTTCGAAATATATATATAGATAGACAGATATATGGAACAAAATGCCTGACCGAAAAAATATATTAATTTACCCATTAATAGGCCGGCCGACTTTTGTTTTTTAACGCAGCTTTGACAGAGAAAAGAAATTCGTCGGTGGGCAAAATATTTTTTAGTCAGCCTCCTTACTAATTAATAAAAAATTATTTGAAGCAAAAGCAGTTTTAAAAAAAATCAATAGGAAGAGAGTCTAGGGCCGATTCGGACGGGTCATGATTAGAACGTCAAAAAAAATTATAAAAGAGAAACCGGTGTCCCAAATGATGACGCGTCCGATTTTTTTTGACGCTCTAATTACTAGTAAAAATATATTTTGATATTTTTTTAATTATAAAATGCAATCTAATAGTTATTAAAAAAATTTGTTAGATTATTGGAATTATATTTGTACAAAAATATAAAGTCAAAAAAAAAAAAATCTTGTTAGAACAAACAAAAAAATTTTCATTTACATTCAAATATTTATCAATAATTGATTTTGTAAATTAAAGAAATTTTAGTGATAAATAGTTGCTTCTCTTACATCGAAATTATTGCAAATAAGTGCAAATTTGAAAAATTACTTGGAAGATTTTACCTATAACGCCGAGAAAGACGCAGGTGTTTCATGCTATATTTCATAACCATAAATTATTAAAATGCTAAATATAGTATTTTTCGCTTAGTTGGATCTAAGTTAATACAAAATAATGTAAAAAGTATGAAAAACATGTTTAATAAAAATTCTGCGTCAAAGGATTAACGTTCCTTCAAATTTTGACAAAAATCGACAAGATACCGGTGTATGAACGATAGCAAAGGGGTACGATTAAATTTGATGAGACTAATAAAAGGTACTGAATTTAATTACGTAAACATATTTAATTCTCCTAATGATGTGTATTTTTTTTTCCTTCTCTTTATTACGAAATCGTAAGCCCCATTCTCATGAGTGTTCAACTTAGTGTTATTTTTTGTTTTCCTCCTCAAAAACTTATAAGATTTAGAAATGTGAAATTACAAATGTGTTTAGAAAAATGTACAAGGAATAAAAATATTAAACATTCGATAATTATTAATTCGAGAACTGCTAAGCTTTTAATGGAAAATACCCTGTGCGCCCCTCTAAAGACTGTGGATAGGTAACTACAGAATTTAAATATGATATACTGAGAGGGTCATATTTGTTTATGAGCTTAACACGAGTTCTTTTTTTTATTTTTTTCGAAATCAAAATTATTTCGAAATTTATTTTAAGTGTTTTTTTTCGCAAATTTCTTCTCCCCTTTTTTAACGTTATGTGCTTAAGGCTTAAAAGCTAACGACGTGATGTAGAAAAATAAAGAAGAGATGCGACGGAATGAAACAACTTAGCAAACGATTATTTGTTCGAGAATGAATAACAGTTAAACTTTTAGTAAAAAAAATAGAAGGCAAGCCAACCTAATTCCCGCTTAAATGCAATGAAATTTGATATTTTGAAACATTTGACATTGCTGAAAATATACTGAAACCCCAAGTTTTTTTTCAAACCACTTGAAAAAAAGAACTTAAAATTGCGAAAGCTATCATCAAAATGTTTCTTTTTTCTTGAATTCTTTCTCATATTTTTACAAATATTTTCTACTTATCCATCGTTGCTGAAAATTTTTTTCTTTTGTGTTCTTTATTTTAAAGCACGCGCTTGAGTTGACTTCAAAAGTAACGAAAATTGAAAAAAGAGAGGGGGGGAGAGATTAATTTCATTATTTTTCAACTCTTTCATTTCGTTACGATTAACGAACTAAAATAGTTCTTGCATAAAACTACAATAATTATACATTTTTTTTTTTTATCAAAATGTTTTGGGGAAAATATTAACATTGGAGGAAAAAGACGAAGATGAATGAGAAACGATTACAGGGATTCGTGAGAGCGGCCTCTTAGTTTTTAAATACAATTACTTTGCTCAACAAATACAATTACTTAGTAATTAAGGTAATTATCAATACAATTACAAATACAATTACTTAGTAATTAAGGTAAGGTAATTGTAGCATAACAAATACAATTACTTTGTAATTGTTTAATACAGTTACTTTGTATTAAAATACAATTATACTTAATAATTAATGTAATTGTTGCATAAGAAATAATTACATACACTTTATAATTAATGTAGTTGTTGCATAACAAATACAATTACTTTGTAACTATTTTGAAATTGTTTAACATAACTACTTTGTATTAAAATACAATTACTTTCCATAAAAAATTCAATTACTTTATAATTAATGTAATTGTTGCTTAAGAAATACAATTACTTTGTAACTATTTTGTAATTGTTTAATACAATTACTTTGTATTAAAATACAATTACTTTCCATAAAAAATAATAAGTATAAAATATGGAAGTTAAAATTGCAACGTAAAAGCATAGGTCCTAACATTAGCTTCAATTGTGCAATAAGCATGCGAAAAAAATGTTTTGGGGTGTATTTCGAAGACTAGCGTGCCCGGCGGGGCTTGTAAAAATTTTGAGATATTTTTAGAGTCCAAATAAGTTTTTAAAAATATACACGGAGTTAAAAAAATTGCTACACAAAATAATTGCACTTTTGTAAAATTAATTTTTTTTTTCGATAAATCTTATACAATTATGGAATGATGTAATAATAACCATAAGATTATTTTATTTTATTTAACCTTCAGATGTTTCTTCTCAAACGAAATTTATGTGACTGATTGCAAGAAAATATCTTCCAAACAAACTTTGGTGTTTACAAATTCGTTTCTTAAATACGCATGCGGAACACACACCTCCGCAAACTGAATTAGCTTAAAACAACAAATAAGTCAGCACCAAAAATATCTAAACAAAAATTTTGAATATCAAATGAATGTGGATGTCGTCAGTAAAAGCATTCCAATGTTCTATTTTCAAGGCAGGGAAATGAAATAGAACATTTTTTCTCTAAAACAAAGGAGGAGACATAAAACTGTCTCGAAAGGGTCTTTTTTATGAGGCATTGTGCATTCGACGTTCTGTGGTGCGAGAGTTGACACTCCGTACTGGAGGTGAAATGAACGGCACCACTCAACATTTTCATAACGAGTAACAATGGTGAAAGTTTCGCAATATTTGATTCTTTTTTTTTTTTCTTTCCTCCTCTTACTTCAAAATTGTATGGATTAGTGGTCTAGATAGAAGGGGCATCTGCCCCCAAACTCATTCAACTTAAATTGAAATGAGTTTGAAAATGATATAATTTCCCCTTTTAAATCACACGAGTTTCGTTAGTTAATTATAAATCTCATATTATAATTTTTTTTTATCCGATTTAATTAATAATTTTATAGGATGCATATTACTAGTGTAGTCTTCATCACTCGTAATATTTATTATTATTTTTTTATTTGGATACGGACAGTTATATATCCGTTTTGGTATATACCGACAGTTATATATCCCTAAGACACTGATTGTTTCTAAAGGATAACTGCCATTGCCGGGTATACAGTTGCTCGGTATATCCTACATGGATGTTTTTTAAGGCTATGTGCCACTGCCCAATACATTTCCCCGGTATACCATACACGGATGTTTTTTTTATTGAGGATTTTTTTTGTTGATGATAATACCATATACTGATGTTTTGATTTGCCCATCCGCATAACGTACACTATTTTTCTTTTAAGATGAAGTGCCATTTGCCTGGTATAGATTTGCAAGGTATATGTTACACTAATTTTTTTAAGATAAAATGCCACTGACCTATATAAAGATATTGGCGATTATATTTACATAGGATTCTAAAATGTTCCCGCATTAATTAAATGCGTAAAATTCCTTTCGTAATGATTATTTGTTTCTTTATTATTGTCTTCTTTATTCTTAATTTTGTGTAAGAAATTTAAATCTCAGTTTAAACTCAAATAATGCAGAAGGGCGATCACCCAACTGTTCTTCCACAATATCATAGCTTTCAATACAAATTTTCTAAGCAATTCGCAAAACTGGGCACCAAAAGTTAGAAGCCCCAAGAAATGTGTGAATTGAAGTGAACTAATGATGAGCTGATCCTCTTCAGACTCACAATAATAAGTTTGTTGTTCGAATTATACATAAGTTTTAAAAAAAAGGTCTTGTTAGTCAGAACTGTGGTAAAGATTCATAATAAAGTTATATACGTCTATCTTTTAAATATCTGATTTCGAAGTTATAAAAATTATGTGAATAGTTAATGTAAATAATAAATAACCAATTTTCCATCTTTAAATTTCAATATTTCTGATTTAACATGAACTTCCGTGAGAAAATGCTACGTCTATTTACTAATATTTTATAAAATAGTGTGTCATTTTCATCAAGATTGTTACGTACGAAAGTGACGAATAATGAATGGTAAGGATAACAATTCAGTGAAACCTCCAGGAAAGACCACCTCTATTTACTAACACTTTTGGGAGGCACGGAATTTTTCCATAAACTTCGTCTTGAAGGAAATCTCTAAGAGAGACTTTCTAAATTTCTCCCAACGACCGGGCAAACCTCAGCAGCAAATGCGGCAAAGGTAAAATACGAAAACAAGAGAAACTATAAAAATAAATAAATAAGTCGNAAGAACTATAAAAATAAACAAATAAGTAACAAACAAATAAGTCGATTGAAATGTATTCAAAATATTTGTGAGTGGCTCTTATTTAGAGACCTCATTTTGACGGTCTCTGGAATAGATTGACGGTCTTCATGTCAACAGTCAGCCTGCACGAAAGACGATACCATCCATGATTTAGTTTAAAAGTTAAATCTGAAAAAAAAAATTATTTTAGAAAAAACTAACTATCTCAAACAAACAAACCTATCATTTTTTAAAGTAAACTCATTTTTATAATATAAAATTAAATGCAAACCAAAACAAAAAGCATAATTGTTTATTTATTTTAAATAGTTCTGTCATTCATCATTGGTACATTTGTTTTTACACGTAATTACGTTACTAGGGGGCCTTTCATGGACGCTCCATTTTATTCTTCGATCCGGTTTTCATAACGCCAACACAAGTAACATTTCCACACCCAGAAAATGATCCTCAGTAAAATTAAAATCGCTTGCGAAGAATCATGTACCCTCGATAACAAATATAAAGTCAGTTGAGATACCCCTAAGAACAACCCAACCCCCTTAAAGACCATTTTATGGTGGAACAGAGAGTGGTCCCTCCTAAGAAGTTTCACAGTATATACTTTCACATTGGTGAAAGATAGGAGCCATTTACGATTGGCTGCAACAATTTTGGGACACTAAATGACTATTCAAGTAACGATAGAAATTATAAGGTTGAAGATAAAATTTGATTTGATTTGTTCATTTACGTCACACTAGAGCTGCACAATGGGCTATTGGCGACGGTCTGGGAAACATCCCTGAGGGTGATCCGAAGACATGCCATCACAATTTTGATCCTCTGCAGAGGGGATGGCACCCCCGCTTCGGTAGCCCGACGACCTGCACGCGGAGTCGAGCACTTTACGGTAGAACAGTTTAACGAGGACCAATACCGCACACCCTCGGTCCCTACGCAGACTGATCCAAGTGGTCACCCACCCGCACACTGACCGCAGTCAGTGATGCTTGACTTCGGTGATGTGCTGGGAACCGTGTCTTAACGATCAGTCAACTGCAGGACGTTGAAGATAAAAACTGAACGTTTAGTTGGATTATATAAAGAGCGCTACTTGAATACACTGATGAAAGGTTGCTCAGTGAATCGCCAGAAAAAATTGCATTTGATTAGGAAGAAATTAAACAGATTTTATTAAAAAGCGGTATAAATTAGCATCTGAAAAAAAAAAATGAATTCGCCAAAAGTTTTTCATGTATTATAAGAATGTTGGATGTGAAATTTGAATATTGAAAAATTTTTGTCTACGAGTTAAAGAAGTTTTTTTCTTCTTTTTTTCAAAATTACTTATTATTTTTTTTTTGTAACGAATGCATAAATGGAGTTAAAGTGAATAGTTTTGAAAAGTTGCAACGGATCAGATAAAACAAATGGTGTCACAAGAAGTAAAAGACCATTTTAATGATGATTGTTAATGCAGATACTAAAATCAATACTAACCTACTAGAACCATTCTCAAAGAATGAATCAACCCGAGTAATACTACAAAAGGGTGAAGACACTGTTCATTCACTTTCCAGAGAAAACAGCGTAATAGTCTACACAGATGGTTCCTCTGATATTGTCTGTAATAGAGATGGTGCTCTTAATTCCATCACTTACCCCTCAGGAAATAACGTCAAACTCAAAATACCCACTGGCTAAATTTCTTCAAACTTCACTAGAGAATTAATTGCTATGAAAGAGGCTCTTGACCATTGTCGCTCCCATTCTCTAAAAGATCCAATAAAAGAAATTGTGATTTTCTCAGACCCAAAATCAGCACTCGAAGCCATACATAACGGTAAAACATCAATAACGCAAGAAATTAATACCCTTCTCCATTTACTAAATATCCGTTGCACTCTCCAGTGGATCCCAGCTCATGTTGGAATTGAGGGGAACGAATGAGCAGATGCCCCTGCAAAGGAAGCACGCGACGAAGATCAACCTGTGCAGATGCGAATGCTGTCGCCAGGCTAAGGATATGCAACCATCTTTTTTAGCAAGGCAACAATCCCCGATCTAAGCTGCCCAAGAAACCTTTCCTTTATCAAAAGCCAGGTTACGTACTGGACATTTCAAAGGTATGAAGATCTCACGCACCAATATAAAATCCTATCCCATCTGCAAGTACTGTCCTCATTTGCAACTAACTCCAGACCATGTTTTTGACTGCCATGTTCTGACTATCGGCCCCCTCTTTCAACTTGGAGCACCCACCCCCCATCGAAATTCTCCATGGCCATCGGGCTCCAGAATTTGCAGATATTGTTATCAAGACTTTTGGGGGACTCTAATCTTTGCACTAGCACTGTATGCATAGACACGACAACAACAACAACAATGATGATTGTTCTAGGTTGATGAATCCAGATTATTTAGTAGAAAAACTGGATGATTATGATACCTTGAGATCAACTTTCAAGAATAAATAACTGCGTAAAGAAGGGTTTTTCGACAAACGGAACTCCTTTAAAGATGATCCAATGACTGCGAATAACGAAAAGAAAAAAATGGTACCCTATCACACATAATGAAAGAGGTGAACCAAATTACGTCAATTACAAAAATTTTGGACGTATTAAGGACTGCCTGTTACCAAAATAAGTTATAACATGTCGAAAAAGCAATAAAATAAGTCACAAAGCCACAAATTGTTTTACTAAAGCTGAAAATAGTTGTTCAAGTGATTAAAGTTCATCTATGACGCAAGGCGAAAATACCGACAGAGTACTTCATACATGAAAGCTGCAAAATTTAATAATTGTGACGAAGTACAGGCGATTGCAATCATATAGTTGTGGTGGGAAGATGCGTAATGTAATAAGATAAAAACTTACAGAAATCGTCGCGTGGAGTTTCGAATAATAAAGAAACAGCATTTTTAATTTTAATTTAAGTTATAATTTGGATTAATCGGGATGGGATAGCTTGGTCGGTAGGGCGCTGGGCCCATGTCCGAGAGTTCGTGTGATCGAACCCCGCCGGCCGAAGACTCCCCGTGTTGTAAAGTGACTGATGCATGTTAAATCTGTCGAGTCGCTAAAGTCCTCCAAGTTCCCATAACAGATCAATACCTCTGGGGGTACTGGATTGGAGATCGATCGTTCTCTGATTCAGGTCAAAATTACTATCTATGAATGAATGGATGTATGAATGGGTCCGCCCTATAAACGGGTGTGACGTATAGTGTGGCAGAAGTTGAATTCTTGGCCATAGATGGCGCCACTGGAAAAACAAGAACAATTGCACCCTATCTGCCTAAACAGGCATTAATCGAGAGATTTCGCACTTTTATGTTATATGCTTCCACACAGAAGATTTGCCTATGCCACAACTGCCCATATGCCAGCTGTGGTGAAATGCGCATATGCCCATGAAAAAGTATCAAACTTACGTGAATAAAAATAAGAGATTTTTTAAAAAACTAGAAAAACAATTAAAATATAAAACCGCTATCGTAGTGGAATATCATCTTAATTTCGGTCACAAAATGCAAACAAACATTTACAATGGACGAAGATATCATAGAAGTTAAACTTCTCCCAACATAAATTAATAACTGAAAAAAATATATTTTATAATTTTAAAGTAACGAANTTTTTTTTTTTTTTTTTTTTTTTTTTTTTTTTTTTTTTTTTTTTTTTTTTTTTTTTTTTTTAGGGAAGGAACATCCAAAACACATTGGAAAAATATTTGTAAATAAACAGAAAAAAATATGTATATTCCTATTAGAGTCAAAACCTTATGCCTGAGAAATAGTTTTACTAAATTTAATGATATAACATGAAAGGCCCATTTAAACTTTACATTCCATAGTTTTAAGAATCATATTACTTCAAAAATTAAAATGCACAAAAAGTGGGACATATTCCTCATAATTTTATATAATTTAATTTTGTAAGCAAAGTTTTTTGACATATTTATATCAAAAATTTTAAGTTTCAATAAAAATCATTATTTAGAAACTGAAAAACGTAAAATAAAGAATGCTTACGGGGAAGAAAGAAAAAAATCTTTTTTGACGCCATTTTTTAGTGCTACGAAAATGCGTCTTTGAGATTCGCCAAAAACAAAGCAAGATGCAATTTTATTTTTTCAGAAGCGAAATATTTTACCGAAAAAACGAAAATTTATCATTTCCGAGGCATGAAACTTTATCTTAGTTAGCGTACGTTTTGGAAACGTTATTTCATTTGGAATCTTATTTATTTATATACGTTCATATGGCGTTCATTGAATCTGTGCTAAACTCTTTATCGGCCCATTTTCCACCGAAATCCGATTGACTACTTTGATTTTAAATAAAGTGTTTTATTTTATGATTTGTCGCAAAAATTTTAAGTGTCGATTAGCTGCACTTAAAAACCACCAAATCTGTAGCTGCGGTGGCGTTAATACGTAAGCACCAAATTTTTATTCCGTACTTTTCTGAATCATATTACTTCAAACGTTAGAATATGCAAGAAGTATACGTAAGCACATAATGTTATACCATTTAATTTTTCAAAAAAAGTATTTTGACAACAATTTTTATCAAAAAACAATAAACTAAAAAACGTCAAATAAAGAATTCTTATTACAAAAAGCGATTATAAAAATAAAAATTCTTCATATTGAAATAAAAACTTTCATATTGTTTCTTCTTTTTTTATTCTTATAGTTCTTAATCAGACGTAAAAAAGCATTCTGTAGAGAACGATCATCAAATAAGAAAAAGAATTATTTACAAGGAAATTTTTTATTATAAAAATCATATCACTCACCTATTTTATAAATCCGCAGAATTCCAACTGAAATGTTCTTCGTTTGAAAATTTTATTTTCGAATAAAATATGCATAGATTATCCCTTCATTACTTTTAGATTACATACCATACATCAGAATTTTATAATTGTAAGATCTCGATATGAATTTGAATATGTAGCTTAAAAACAGAATAGCTGAATTCTAGTTGAAATTATTCTTTCAAAACTAAAAAATACTCACCAGGGAAACGATAAAAATTTATTAATGATCAGCACAAAAGATACTATTTCAAGTAATTTGATGATTCTTTATTGTTGTTTTCAGAATTATATAGATACAGAAATATATACTATTCTATAAAGAAGAAGAATATTCTATAACTATTACAGTTCTGTACGTTCTGAATTCGCATTTATTCATTGGAATAGCGAAAGTAATGTTGACTTCACTTTAATTTGTAATGAATTGAAGATAGAAAAAATTATTTTGCCGTAATGCACACATCTGAAACAGCAAGTGATCATGAAATCAGAAGTTACGTTGTTGGTAATAGAAAGGTAAAAATTATTGAGAAATTGTTCTTCAAATGCTTAGCGTGTTCTGCTTCAATGTTGGCATGTTCTGGTTAGTTTTTTCAAGTTCTTTTATCTGTTCCTTAGGGACATTTTGCTTCTTATTTGCTGCTAAAAAAATGGCGTCCGTCATTGTCAATGGTTATGCTGGAACTAATGCCCGATATTTTCAGGCTCCCGCTAGAGGGCGTACTGGAGCATTGCGATCGCGAATAATCAAAATCGAAAACGTTATAACAACAGGTAATACTTATAATACTGCTAAGTATTACATTTATAGATGTGCTAAATACTACAGAAAAATACCTTAGGTTACAGTTAAAAAAATAATTTTTTAACTTTTGTTTATTTCACACAGTTTTTTTAGGGGGTGCATAAGAATGTTCCGACAACAAAGAGAATCTTTTTAAGCCCTTATCTTTTTATGTTATATTAAGAAACTGTTTATTTTGATGTTCAGATTAAAATCAATTTTATTTGAAGGAATCTTCATTTGAATGCGATATGGAGTCACGAATCTTTCTATTGTGTTATAGAAAGAAATTCTTAGAATCTGTTTTATAGCTTCAAGAATGTATCGGTGAAGTAGCTTTTAATCGAATTCGAATAATAAAAAAAAGGTTAAAACAATAAATAAATAAGATCAGTTAAAAGGAGCGCCTCTTCATCGTCCATTTATTTACTCTGACGAAATGATTATCAATGGAATGGAAAGCGAAAAATGAAGTGTTTGTGTTTAAATCATGACTGATAGAGAATTCTATTGCCGTCTTCAATGAAAGTTTTAAAAGGCAACACAATCGAAGAAACATAAAAATATCATTGATTCTGTTTAAGCACAATGTATTTTTTTGTTCTTTTATGACACCTGCTTATTTAATTCATACCGAAATAGATGCCCACTATTCTTGAGCAAATCACGATTTTCATTAAATCAGTCGTGTTCGTAAAAGAAATCATCATCATAATATCCAATATATGGATTCCAAAACGATGGATTAAGGTCTATTTCAATTCTTTTTCGACGAACTATTCCAATTTTTTGTTTTGCATGAAATGAAAAATGTGGTGGTGCGCAAAAGTCGTCTCCCAGCATAGGCGTCGTGTTAGACAGGGGGAGGGGTACGTTCCCCCCTCAGTATTTCGCCAAAATGCAAATTTTTCCGCATTTGATTGCATAACTAAAAGAAAAAACTTTTTTAATCGCTGAACGCGAATTAAGATATTATCATATCTACTATTGTATTTTTTATTTACATCTTTTTACGCGTATTATTATTTTTCTTTTTTACTTAGTTTGGCTAATTCTAATGTATTCATCAAAGATAAAAGTTCATCCTTAAGAATAGAAAGAGATTTTAAATTATTGACTTAATAATCGTCTGATTTAAGAAGCTATTTGGGAATTTTTGTTCCATGTTCTAACTCGTGGTTGCTGGTTAAAACAGCTGTTTGAAAAAGCAGGTGAAGTAAATATCTGTCTATTTTTTTAAAAGGATCAAAAGGATTGTTGATTACTAATTATAGCTTCGGTAATGCACCCATTTTCTTGAATGTAATCGCCCATAAGTTTGGTTTTTCAAATCAAGAGCGTTTGTTTAATTTGAATTTTAACACTCGTAAGTCCATTTAAAAATTTGCTCTTTTTCTCCATTTTTAAAAAAATTGCATTTATTTTAAGGTAAATGAAATATTTTTATTTTAAGATTACAGAAAAATTCACTTCAATTGTATTAATAACATTAATGTCTAGTAATAAAACATAATTTTATTTTACTAATTTATAGTTACTTTTTTTAGCTAGTCATTTTTGCCGGTATACTTACTAATTTTATCTGAATAAAACGTAAGTTAATAGATGTTTTGAGTTCAGATGTTAAATCAAAACAAAACAGGGCGTTAATAATAGTAATAATTGCGGAAGGAATAACCCTGCAGGTGGTAGGGAAGAAATTAAATCCTGTCCTGTTAATATCACTATAAAAAATATTGATAAGAACTATATTGGATTGAACTTATCAAGCTTTATGTTCAAGAAATATTTAATACAAATTGTCAAACCTAAATAGTTTTAATCTTTTTCGACATAAAGATGAAAAACATTCATAGTAAAAAACACTTTTACGTAAGAACTGAACTTGGGAATTTAATATTGCGTGATTTGAAAAACTATAACTTTGACACTTGAAAGTTTTAGCACCTATGTTCCATTTTTGGAACACGTCTCTTTTTGCTAAGAGATAAAGACTGATCTCTCATTTATTCCATTGTTAACATTAATTTTAATAAGTAAGACATACTAATTTACTAAAGACATACCGCAGGACCAGCTCTTAAGATTTCAAATTGTTAGCCAGTAAACTGATTTTACAAATAACAAAAGTATTTGCCAATTTTCGAAAATCTTCTCCAAATGCAAATCTTAGAGCCGCGATGGCTCAGGGAATAGAGCGTTCTCCTTCCAATGAGGCGAACCAGGATCGAATCCCAGTCGATACGAATCCCGCATCCGGCTTGCACCGACCACAGTGCTGACGTGAAATATCCTCAGTGGTAGACGGATCATGGGTTAGAGTCCCCTTGCGGTCAGGCTAACCGTGGGAGGTTTTCGTGGTCTTCCTCTCCATATAATGTAAATTACGGGCTAGTACCATCAAAAAGTCCTTCACGAAAACGAATTTCTCACAATACTACATCCAGGAGTTACTTTGCCTTCTGGATTGGGCTCAAAATTACAAAGCTACGGAGTTGAAAATTAGTAATCGTAAACACATAAAATTGGGTCGGCTGTTCAACGACGATTGTAAAAAAAAAAAGAAAAAAAAATAAATTAAAAAAAAAATGCAAATCCTAACAATTTTTTATGATTATTTTTTTTCCTATAGAAAACTATTTCACAGTAGTTTGCTTCAGGCTTATATTATTTGAACCCAATTCTAATTGGTTACGCGGCGCATCTACCGAAAATTACCGTAATCGAATAAAAAAATTTTGGTTTGTTTAAAAAAATTCATTTTTACGTAATTTTATGGATCGAGTTAAATATATTTTTTTCTTTCCAGCGGAAAAAATCATTCGCCTATACTTTTGCCAAAACAGAATTTTATTCGCTAAATTTATGATTTTATCGCATTTGGCGATGTGTCGAATGCTTAGCTCGGGCCCTGCATACATATTTACTAAAATATTTCAATAATACCTACATTCAGGAGGCGGAAAATTGAAGAAAAAAAACCCTGGTAGTTCTAACCATTACGTGGTATTCATTGGAGTAAATTCTATTCTTGATCAATTTTCGAAAGCCGTTAAAAAATCTTGAAAGTCATTAATTCTTCTCGAAAACAAGTTGAGATGAAATATTTTAGTTAGCAGTTTGCTTTCTTAAATTCCTGACTATATTCGGTTTCAAAGTATCACCTTTGTTATACTGTATTTTTAAACTAAATTGGTAGCTAAATGAATAAAATATTTAGTTACTTTAATGCACTGCCACTTTTTTTTTTTTTGTAAAGGAGCTTTTTGTATGGATACAAAATGCAACTCCGGCGCATGAACGGTTAATAAGATGTTTTTGGCTGCCTTCAGACATTTAAAAAAATATATATATTTTTTAACATAATTTGATAGAATTTTCATTTTCACCAAGAGTGCATTTTTGTGACAAAATGTAGCATGTTCTGCCTCAGTTGCAGTTAACAACAAGGTTCCAACAGATATTGAAAAATTTAGATAGTGGTTGTAAATTTAGTTTAAATCAGGGCTGACCGCTTTCTGAAGAAATTTCTTCCAGTGGAAATAAAGTTTATGTTTTAATGCACGATTCTTTTCTTAACTTGATTTGAAGTTCACGCAAATTTAAAGTTTCACACAAGTATACATGTTAATGATTTAAAAGTTTCCATGTAGCCAATGCACCAAGGAGGCAAATAAAAAACATTATCCTCAGCGTAATTTTCTTCCTTCCTTATTTTTAAATTCTGTCCTCAAGTTAAGTTTTTAATATTACGGTATCTAGACATCTCTTTCACCCACTGACTCACTATCATTCTTTACCATGTTAGTTACAGTCTTCCTCGCCTCGCTTCCTTCGGTAGTAGGACGAAGAATGGAGATAATAGTAGGACGACTTGGACTGTTGAATTGAAAATGAGAAGTTTCATTAATTATGTTCTAAATTACTTAATGTTCTAAAAACACCACGTGCCAGTTTACTTAACGTTCTAAAATAAAACAAAAAACAATCAGCCTAGATGTAACATCTTCGTCAGTTCCACCTGTGGTAAACACTATTCAACCAAGACAATTAAAAGTATCAGTATCTTCGATATCTGTGTTTTGCACTTTGGGTTTTGTTACAATGTTACAGATCAATTTTATCGCTTTAGTTTTTTCAGAATTTATCTTCTGTTATAAATGGTGTTTTCCGTTCCATATCTTCGAATGTGGATGACAACAGAACAATATCGTCTACATAATCGAGGTTCTCCATAAAAGGTGATTAAAATTCCACCGAATTCCTGTTCTTTTATTCTTGGTGGTTTTCTTTATAATCCAGCTTATGACAATAATAAACAACAGACCAGACAGAACACAGACTTGTCTTACACCTGTTTCAATTCTAAAACTTTCAGTTGCTGTGCCATTTACTAGAACACACCCTCTGCTATTGGCATTCACAGTGGCTTGCATAGAAGTAGGTGCTCCCCCTGGAAGATTTAAAATGCTTCTTAGTCTTAACGCAAACTTTTTAAAATTATTACACGAACCGAACACAATGAAGAAACATTCGTGCATTTCATTTCAATTTATATAAAGTTTTATTTTTTACTTTAATTTATTTTAATATTAAATAATAAAGTATTAATAATTGCGAAGTAAAGGTGGAATTTAGAAAAAGGACTAAATTAGAACATTGTATACACTTACCGATTTACCACATTGAGACGAAATTGTAAAAAATACGGAAAACTGACTCACTATTTACAATAATTATATTCAAAGTTCAGTTAAGATATGCTTATTTGAAAAGTAAATTAAAAAATAATAAAGGAAAAAAAAATATTTTTATTGTAATTTCGATAGTAGGTGTGCGTAAATGTTTTAAATGAAGGGCTGCGTGCCCAACGGTAATGTTGACAGCAATTATGATAATTTTTATGTAAACATCAGTGTTTCAGACGCAATTCCTTTAATCATTCAACTAATAATATATTTGCACGAAATAAATTTTCTTTAATATTTATGACTCGTTTATCTTAATTTTTTTAATTCTTTTTTCTTTCTTTTTCATCTGTCAACTTAGAAATATACTTGCACGTAACGCAAAACTGCATTTTCAAATAAATTAGCTGAAATGTTCTTGAATTAAAGTAAAAAAATAAGAGATTAAAAATAAATATTTTATTGATAACATAAATGCAAATTAAATATTTTAATTGCTTAAAATGAAGAATACAAAACTAAAAATAACTTACATTTTATTACCACAAGAAAATACTTTATTACAAAGCGGAGGGCATCTCTGAAAATGATTTATTTTCTAAGAAAGGCCCGTAGCTTCCGTTTCGGAGATTCGCAATAAGAAGTTCTGCGTTCTTTCTAAAAGGCACCAATAATTGAAATTTTCTAGCGATTCATGGATTACGAATGTATCGGCATTGAATA
Organism: Parasteatoda tepidariorum; assembly: GCF_043381705.1. Classification (NCBI taxonomy): domain Eukaryota; kingdom Metazoa; phylum Arthropoda; class Arachnida; order Araneae; family Theridiidae; genus Parasteatoda; species Parasteatoda tepidariorum. Next base: position 1,591,322 of record NC_092209.1, read on the forward strand.
CAAATTCACCTATTTTCCTCGGATTTTCCGGAAGATTTTATTTTTACTATTTATTTGGTTTATGCTTTAAAATTTGGCTCTTGTTTTAATAAATTTGATTAAAAAGATTTTAAATACCCTTACGTTTAAATAGTTTGAACATGCATATTAAGGATCTATAGGCATCGTTACGTGTATCGAAGAATGGGCTAAATATAAACAAAAAGTCTGCTTATAAAGTCAATTTTATTTTCCTTTCCCTACCACTAACAAAGTAAAAATATTTTTTGAAGGACGAAAAAAAAATTGTCAGATGTGATAATAGGGAGATTTCGCACTTATACGTTAACTTCCGTGCTCTAAAATTGAAACAACTGCTCGCGTTTATTTTGGATGATACGTAAGTTTGTCTACAGTAAGAACTCCCCGCCACAAAGTCTGAGGACGTCTGCTGCTATGGAAACAAGAATAGCGAATGGCTAGTTGAGTTCTTACTTTAGACAAACTATATCTTTTACGTTACATTGGTGTGATTTATGCTACAAAGACAAAGCTACAAGCACGCTGTTTATAGCTGTTAAATATTTTTTTTTCTGTTTAAACTTATTTTCGAAATAAAAACATGGACATGGAATGTGAATTTTAAGAAATGCATTGATGAAATTTAGAAATGAAGCGTTTGATCTTACAATAATTGGTTTATTCAATAAATAAATAACTTGATTGGTTTTTGTTTAGCATTATAGTAGTCTAATTGCACTAGTTCCATAAGAAACTAAACATATTTTTGCTATTTTGAAATTATATTTATATTTTAAATATACAATTTAGTTAATAAAAAAAGCTGAATAATCAATAAGAGTTTAATTTTTAAAAAAATATTATTAATAATAAGCTGCATTCTTTATCGCTGAATTCATCAAAGTCCATAATCTACCAAATTTTTCTGCTCACAGAATCGCAGTTTTACTACTTCTGCAATCATAGAATCGTATTCCACAATCTTAAAGAGATAGTCTATGTCCACTCCATTGTAAATGTTTGTTTCGATTTTGTGGTCGAAGTTGTAATATAACACTACGTTAGCTGGGGGGGGGGGGTTACTGATTTTTGCAGTCTCTAACTTTCACTTACGTAAATTTGATATTTTTTCATGAGCGCATATGCAAATACTTGAAATCTTATACGTATGGGAACGTACGGAAGTTAACGTTAACTCCCTAATGTGCTTTTTTTTCCACGCGCTCTAGCTAAGTTTTTCTCTTTAACACTTGCGAAACATTTTTTACTACTTCTACGAATGTTTTGAGGCAGTTTGCCTAAAAATAAATAAATAAAAATAACACTGCAGTTCTTAGAAATCATAAAATAGTGAAAGACATAATTAAAGGAGACATTTAATGCGAAGCCATAAAAGCTCTCTTTACACTTATTTTATGTAGAGGTGTGCCTTACATTCAGCGCACAAAAATTGTTGCAATTTAATTTAGTTGTAAGTTCACGGAAGCTATGAGAATCCAATAACATTTTATGATTTTACTTATATTCTATAAAAACTGTATATGGTACCGGTGCATAAGAAGCGACGACATTTGTGAGCAATGACCGACGTTTTTTATTGAAGTATGAAATATGAGAATAACGAAAAAAAGACAAAGCATTTTTTACCCCTTTTTATTAAATAAAGAAATTATTTAATTGCTTTGACCATGAAAGAAAAATAAAAAAGAATTATGATACGTAAATTTTGCTTTAATCAGATAGTTAACAGTGTTGACACTATCGGACAATGACCCTTAAGCTTGGAAAAGAAAGAACTTCAGCATACACAGCCCGAAACATTTCATTATTTCAGTTCTTAAAATTTTCTTCAATTTCTCAAGAAACACTTGGAGGAATATTTTATAACTTCAGAGATGTTTAGGTCATGCAATTACTCATCAGGGGTCTGTTTAGAAGAAATTTGGGTTCGTTCCCTTCACAAAATATCTTGTCATAAAAACGGACCCTTCACATATTTGTTTATCATCCTTAANAATTTTCTTCAATTTCTCAAGAAACACTTGGAGGAATATTTTAGAACTTCAGAGATGTTTAGGTCATGCAATTACTCATCAGGGGTCTGTTTAGAAGAAATTTGGATCCTTCACAAAATATCTTTTCATAAAAACGGACCCTTCACATATTTGTTTATCATCCTTAATGTTTTGTTAGTCGAATAAACCCTTCCCAGTAAGGGGGGGGGGAAATAAAGACAAATGTAAACGAACTAATTTTTGTCTTCGGCAGAAGCTTCTACCTTTAATCGTCCGAAATGAATATTCAGCGTTCAGCACTATAGGCTAAATACCAAACATTTGTATGTTGCATCTCTAAATTAGTAGCAGCAATTGTTGTTTATTTTTGAAAATTTAATTTTTTTAAAAATTATAATTTTACACTGTGAAGCGTAATCTTGTATGTCTTTACAATTTAGAAACATCTTGAAATTTTTTTTTGCAATAATAGGAGCCTATTTGCACAAATTCACAAAATCAGGACCCTGGTTGAAAGAATGTGACTTAACGTTTATTTTATATTAGCAAATTACGAGTAATTTTTTCACAATTTTACAAAAACGGACCTTTCACAAAATGTCTGGACAGACCCCTGCTCATACACTTATCACTAAAGTTTAAAACTTCCAGAGGCTTGAGGGACCGGTAATAAATTATGAACGAAAGCAAGTATTTTTGAACACCCTATCCCTGAAAATATAGCAATAAGCTTGTATTGATTACTTTGGTTGCTATTTACAATAACTGCATAAAATAAATCTCAAGTTTAAATATTAATGTATAGATATGGACATTCTTATAAAAAAAACTAATCTTTTTGTTTCAGTTTTTTTTTTTTTTTGTCGTATAATTTTTTTGCTCTAACTTTCAAGATATTTAATAAAATTAAACACATTTTTTGAGTAATTTTAAATTTATCATTTTAAAATTTGAAAAAGTGGGCAGTATTTAAAATAGTTCTTTTGTTCTGCGCAGGCGTGGTAAAAAATAGTTGCAAATAGTATTTGGTAACTAATGAAAGAAATTCGATTTAAATAATTCGAAGACTTAAAAAGTTGCTAGAAATTTATGAGAGATGATTCCCACAATGCCGATGTCAATTTTTAATAAAACTTGTTAAACAGTGCAAAATAAAAAGGGGGGAAAATCCTTATCCATTAGAGCTATCTCTTAAATAGTACAAAAGAAAATTCTTCGAAAATTGTTAAATCGGACTTCCTTCAGTAGTTACTAAATACAATTCATTACAAAATTATGAATTTTTTTTAAGAAATATTTTGTCCGCTCATGCGCAATAAGAGAGAACTACTTCAAATACGAACGTCAGATATGGCGCCAGATATGAGCAATATCTGGCGCCATTTTTAACAATTATCTGTCTACTTCTAAAATAATAATTTTGTTATTATTTAAAATTCCTCTAAAACTTTTGTTTAAGTTTATTGAATATTTATAAACTTAAAGTAAAAAAACCTATGAAAAAAAAAGATAATTTCTCTCTCTCTCTCTATTAAAGATGTTCATCCATCCATCCATATTTATGTTAACTTCACTAAACTTTATGCAATTATTGCAAAAAACAATCAAAGGAATCCATACAAAATACGAGCTATTTGCTATATTTTCTGGCATTGGGTGGGCAAAAATACTTACTTTTACTCATTTATCGTCTGTCCCTCAAGTTTTAAACTTTAATGATAAGTATGAGTAAATCGCATTGACCTAAACGCCTCTAAAGTTTTTAAATAATTCTCTAAATATATCTTGAGTAAGCGTCTCTTTTATAATTGTAGTGTAGGGAATATGAGATAAATAACCAACTGTAGAACCTCTGGTGAGTTTTATATCGGATCATCTAGTCCTAATTAATAGTTCTAAAAGTTTATGCAAACAATTTAAACATATTAATTGTGCTGACAAAGTTAAACAAATTAAGTTTAGCTTCAAAGTGTTATTATTGTACCGCTTAAAATATTCTGACAAGCTAGGACTTCCGGGTTAGTAGAACATACCTGTCAAGTGCTCCGATTTTCTCCATTATGACTTTGGTTACTTTGACTTAAGTACAGTAATACATAGTTTTCACTTCGCTAATACTAATTAATGACGTCTCATGTCGTATTGGTTACTGTAGTGAATGACCGAAATGGGTGGCTGTTGACTTCCACCGGTGAATGTTGACAATCACTTTGGTAAATGTCCGAAATATATACCAGGTCTAGTGAAGTGCCCGGTATGCATTTGCCCGATATGTCCTATATTAATGTTTTTCTTAAGGTTCAGTGCCACTGCCCGGTATACATTTGCCCCGTATGCTCTACATCAGTGGCTCCCAACCTTTTGTGGACCATCGCCCCCCTCTTGGGGTTGGCTGACACACATCGCCCCTTTCTCACTTTGCTCAAAAACCATTCATTGCTGCTTGTGTGCAACCAAACGCTAAGTTATATTTAATTTAAATTGTAATGCAAATAAGGAGGCAATTTTATCCTGCCATTTTTATTAATTAAAAATTTTATTAAGTTTGTTTCCGCAATTGTGGATAAGTGTCCATAAGCTTTACCCAAGCTAACTCGCAACCGTATTTTTTAAAGACGACTTTAGCATACTTCAAATCTAAAAACTCAGTCTGGAAAGAGGAAGTGAGCTTATCCACAACTTCAAGAGAAAAAGGATCGAAAATCCAATCCGGAATTTCTAATTTCCTCAAATCTTTAAATCTTGATTCCATATCAGTTTTTAACTGATCAAGGTGATCAGTAAAAATTAAGATTTTATTTTCGAGAATCTCGATATCTGCCATTGAACACTTTTTAAGAGTTGGAAATTGCATTGGCTCTTTGCGACCAATGTTGGACTTGTAGATATCAAACTTAGTGATGAATGAAGATATGATTCCCTTTGCCTTGATAATGTTCATTTTATTTCCTTGCAGTTTTACATTGATTTCGTTTATTTTTTCAAAAATATCCGTGAGGTACGCTGGTACGCAGTTTCCAACTTGCGTTGCTTCAAACTATCACTTAAAACAGGATGAGTGGTGTCGAGAAACTCAGTAACAGACTCAAACAATTAGAAGAAACGGCGCAAACAGTTTCCTTTTTTGAAAGCCATCTCACAGCTGTATGTAAGAGCAAGCGTTCGAAATATTCATCAATTTCATGGCAAAGTTCTCGGAACAAACGGTCATAGAGAGAATCAGCTTTGATTTTATTGATGCCAGAAATAACGAATTGTAAAGTGTCATGCAGTACATCACTCAACTTTTTTGCAGCCAAATGTTGACGATGAATGATACAATGAATGGTGATGACCTCCGGTACTTCTTTTTTAAGGTGCGCAAGAAGCCCAGTATGACGACCAGACATGGCCAGAGCACCATCTGTAGCACAAGCACTTACATTTGTAAGGGGAATTTCTTTTTCCACAAAATAGTCTTTAACCAATTTAAGAATCTACGATCATTTTGTATCAGTGATCAAAGTTCTTGTAAACATCATTTCCTCGTTAATCTCCTTACTCTCATTTATGAATCTCATGTGAGCTAAAACAGCTTTTTTATCTATCACAGTTGAGTCATCAATCTGCAACGCAAATTTACCTTCCCTCATAAATTTGATGAGTTTTGATGCAACGTCTGTGGAAATCTCATCAATAAGCCTGGAAACAGTATTATTGCTCAGAGGTTTTATCTTATTGCTCGATACCTCACCCAACATGATTTCAACAATTTTTTTTAGTAGCAGGTAAAATAAGAGTTTACCAATTGTGTGAATTTTAGAGTTATAAAAATGTTTCGTCTATCAATCCGTTTCTCCTATTACATGCCTTTTAAAATCGGAGGAATGAGACGAGAGAGGAGCATTTGAGGAGAAGAAGGTATATAAAAGACCATGACTTTCAACAAAAGAGAATTCTTGAAGGTCAGATTTCCGCCAGCGATACCAAAACGTATGACGAAAGCGATCCTGAACTTGAAATTTTTAACTATCGTTATTCTTTATCTACACCAGAACCATAAGTTTCATACATGTTTTCAATTTCGATCTCAAATAGCTTTTGACATTAATATTATTAGCAATTTTTATCTTTTGAATACTCGTCGCCCCCCGATCGCCCCCCTAAGGATTATCGCCCCCACGAGGAGCTCTATCGCCCCCAGGTTGGGAACCCCTGCTCTACATCAATGTTTTTTTAAGGTCAAGTGCAACTGCTCAGCATGCATTTAACCGGTACTTTGAACACTGATGTTTCTCCTTATCTATCCTCAGCAGATATTAAAATATCGAATAAATATAATAATATCAACGAATAAGTGAACATCAAATATGATGTAGCAAATAGTTCGGACATTCACCCAAGCGACTATGTGGTTTGTTGACATTCACCAGTGAAAGTCGACATTCTCTTGATTTCGGTCATCCACGGTAACATCATACACGAAACAAACTTATTACTGTATACAACAAGTAAGCTAAGAAAAGAAAAGACGTATGTTTGGTAGCGAGTGTCAGACCTTTCATTTTATGTTTGAAATACAAAAGCAAAATTATTTTTTTAAAAAGAAAATGCTGATTATGATTTATATATGTATAGTTTTCTAAGTGTATGACTTTTCCATTGTTTTGTAATTTATTCGCTAAAGTTTGTATCGTAAGAGGTCGGTTGAGAGACAGAATAGAAGGATGAAAGTCGTGGATATAATTTCTCAAAGTAATGGGGAAGTAATAACCAAATTTCTACATTGGGTGCCCAACTTGCATCCAGATGTTTGTATTATTTATTTATAAGTAATAGGGTTCATAAAAATTTCAAATTGAAATTAAAAATTTAGGAATTAACTGGGAAATAAATTTAGACATTTTTTTTGCCACAATAAATCGTACTATATATAAAAATCTTATGCTGGTGTCCCAGTTTTCCATTGTTATCAATACATTTTTATGGGTCGGAAAATCACACATGGTAGGATCTAGTTTTCCCACTCTAATTTATTTATTGGTTTGGTTGTCATCAGCATAAAATTGATATAAATCATAAAGTTATTGTTTTCCTTCAAATATTTTTGTTTCCGTAATTGGGTATACTATAGCCTACGTCACAGGTTGTGTTATTCCTACTAAATTTAACCCATGAACGGCATTTTCTGCGAGCCTAACTTCAAGCCACAAATAAACAAACGAAGTGTTTGATCGTTTAAATAGCTGCTCGCCAGTACTCAGGATATAGAAAAGAAAAGTAATTGATATTCGATTTTTGATTAATAATTGATTTATGTGGATAGTGGCATAGATTTTAAATTTGCGTCATGGTAAATGTTATTCCTACTAAGTGGAAGTAGTTGTGTTTTTTTTATATTATACCCAATTCAAAGGTAATAAATAAGCGATAAGCAGCGAGCTCGCCGCACGTAACTCAAAGGTAATAATTACTTTATTTTTTATTTTGCTTCTAAATTAAGAATTTAGGAGCATTGTTTTTATTATTATTAGAGTAATGCAATTTTGCGTTACATTTTAAGATAAAGTTATTTAAATCGGTGTCTGATCTTATTAACATTTTTACAAGTATTATTTTTAGTGTAAAATATATTCAGGGATCTGTTTAGAAGAAATTTGAGTCCTTTAATGGACCCTTCGCAAAATATCTTTTCATAAAAACGGACCCCTCACAAAATATTTTAACTTAAAAACGGACCCTTCACAAAATGATTTTTCCTTTAATCGGACCCTTCACAAATTTGTTTATCTTCATTATTGTTTTGTTAATCGACTAAATCCTTCCCAGGGGAGAAAACAAGAAAGACGTGTAAGAGATATTTAACGTATATTTTAAATATATCTTTATTTAATCGTATTCGAATCCAAACTAGACATAGAAACATAATAGTTCCAAAACAATATTTACGCAAGTTATACAAGTCATACTTATGCTCGCCCTTGAAACATTTAGCTGCTTACATTCGGTCATCCTATAAATGGATGACCCCATCCATGAAAACATCAAAAATCAAAAGTGTCAACTAAAGTCCTTTAAATAGTAAGGCAACTTTTTTTCGGTCTTTTCTGTTGAACATTTAATTCATCTCTAGATGTGTCTTCAGAAATTTGAGACAGAATTAGCTAGTCGGTGATTGTCGATGGTTATTGGAGCTCGACTAAGGGCATCAATATGAATCATTTGAGAACCAGATTTGTGCTTGACTTCATAATTAAACTCACTTAGCTGCTCAACCCATCGAGTCATTTGTGGCTTCATATTACGTTGACTCTTTAAATAAATAAACGCCCTGCAGTCTGATACAAGAGTAAACGCATTACCAAGAAGGAATGGTCGAAGAAGGCTACATGCCCACACTACAGCCAACAGTTCTAATTTGCTTGAATGGTAGTTTTCTTCATCAGGAGAAGTGCACCTGCTTACACAATAAACTAAACGTAGTGTATTATTTGAATCCCGTTGAAGCAACATTCCCCCTAATCCTGAAGAACTTGCGTCTGTATGAAGCTCAGTTTCATCACGGGGGTCAAATAATTTCAAAATTATCTCAGACGTTAACATGGCTCGCAATTTCTCAAACACCGTCTGATTTTCGGGATTCCATGTACATGCTTGACCATTTTTAAGAAACGTGCAAGTGGGGATGCGATGGCAGCGTATCTTTCTATAAAACGGCGAAAAAAACTAGTCAAACCTAAGAATCGTCGAAGTTCATGCTTTGATCGCGGAGCAGGGAATTTTGCAAATGCAGCAACTTTTCTTGGACCAGGTTTAATTCCTTCTGAACTAACAGTAAATCCCAAATATTCAACTTCAGACATAGCAAATTCACATTTGGACAGCTTCAACGTTATTCCAACATCACTTAATTTTCGAAGTACTGCTCTAAGTTTTAAAATCATATCCTTAAAATCCACAGATCCGAAAAAAATGTCGTCAATAAAGCAAGTAACGCCTTTCCACAGTAGGTCATGCATCGTTGGAAAACAGCTGGACCATTAGACAATCCAAAAAATAAACGTGTTGGTTCAAAGTGACCATCAGGTGTAGTAAATGCCGCTTTTCGAGATGATTCATTATCCATAGGTATTTGATTGAAACCTTGACGAGCATCAAGTATGCAGAATTAGTTGAATCCTGATAGTTGATCCAAAAGATAATGTGTACATGGTAAAGGGTCTTTCGCGGTTTGATATTTAAGTTTCCTATAATCGATAACCATTCGATATTCTCCAGTTTTCTTCTTTACAAGCAATACAGGACTACTATATTCCGATGAACTATCTCGAACAATGCCTTGTTCCTTCATATCGCTAACTATGCCACGCATTATCTCTCTTTCATGATGTGAAGTACGGTATCGCAACCTAGAAACTGGTGAGCTTCCCAGGTTTTTCAATAATGTGCAATACTGTATTATTAACGCATCCTAGTTCATCGGGCTTCAGAGCTATACACATTCTAAACTCATTTAGCAAATTACTTATTTGCTGCTTCTGATCTGTTGTTACAGTTGGACCAACTTTTATATCGTCGCATAGAATAGGTTCTCCTTTAATATTTTTGTTAGCTAAAACCATTTTACTCTCTTCACAGCTGTCTGTATTATCACGAGTAAAATCTGTCAGCCATTTGCCTCTTAGAAGAATGCGATCTTTCTTAAGATAAAGTTTGCTCTCCCTGAAATTCGCGATTGGTAATTTAGCTTTACCATCTTTTATCAAGTAGGCATAATCACTTTCATGTTTACTTATAAAAATTTCTTCCCTACCGGTTTGGTATCTATTGCTGATTACTTCTACCATTTGTACTGTGTTTGGCAGAATTTTTACTGGTTCCGATATTTTGAGAATAGCAGTTTTGAAGTCTTTAATTTCAAAATTCTCAAAACATGGAAATTCATTTACACTAAACAGCATTGATTTTCCTTCCTTTCTAACCATCATTAGATCTGGTATATCTAGGATATCTTTTCCAATGAGTATGTTAGGTCCAGGAAACGTTTCGTCTGCAACAATATGTAGTTTTACATCATTTAGTACCAGTCTGTCAATGGTTAAATTTACTGCACAAGCGCCTAATGATTTTCTCAAGCCACCAACTCCTCGTATGATCATAACGTCACCATTATGCGTATTATAGACTCCTATCTCTTTAGAGAATGTGTATTTAATCATTGATATGTCGGCAGCTGTATCTATTAAAGCACTTGTAGCTATCCCATGTACAAGAACAGTGTTACTAGTAGTAAGATTTTCAAGAGGTGATAACGTTGAAACATTTACTGACGGTTTGCTAATTTTTTTTGGACAATCTTTCGTACCGTGTCCTTCTGTGCGACAAAATGTACAAAATTTTGGACGCTTTGGCTTAGAGCAGTCACGAGAATAATGTCCTTTTTCAGAACAATTATAACATATTATGGATTCTAACCCTTTGATTCTAATAACTTGATCATTTCCTTTTACTCCATATTGATCACATAGAGAGGGTACCTGAGAGTTATTTTTGTACAACTCTTTCAGTTCAATATAATCGTCAATTTTATTCACTAATAACATTGGTGACTTCAACAAGGACCACTCACTGACATAATATTCTTGAACTGCTGCTGGTGCACTTTGCTTAATTCTGTCTGATATAATTAAATTTTTTAAATCTTCCACTGTTTTTATATTTAAACCTTTTATNTAAAAGAGTCGACCTGGTGGCCGAGTGGTTAGCGTGCCTGACTGCGGAGCCGCTGGTCGCGAGTTCGAATCCTGCTCTGGGCATGGATGTTTCTTTCTCTCTGTGTTCTATGACCTTTCTCCTTTGTGTGTGATTGTGTGAATGTGACCCGCCCTATAAACGGGTTTGTGGTTGCGTGACGTGGGCGACGTTGCTCCACCGTCGTGGCTTCGCCATAGGTGCCCACTGGGTAACGAGAAGAGAGAAGCAGTTCTGGCATTTCTGTGGCCAATGGGACAACCCCCAAGTGCCCCTCATTAAATAAAAAAAAATCTTAATAGTATCATAAGGCAGGGGTCTGTTTAGAAGAAATTTCGGTCCGTTAACGGACCCTTCGCAAAATATCTTTTCATAAAAACGGACCCTTCACAAAATATTTTAACTTCAAAACGGACCCTTCACAAAATAATTTATCTTTTAATCGGACCCTTCACAAATTTGTTTATCTTTATTATTGTTTTGTTAATCAATAAACCCTTCCCAGAAAGGGGGGAGGGAAGACAGACAGATGTAAACAAACTAATTTTTGCCTTCGGCAGACGCTTCTTCCTTTATTCATCCGAAATTAATATTCTGTGTTCATCAGTATAGGCTAAATACCAAATATTTGTATGTTGCATCTATAATTTAGTAGCTGCAATTGCTGTTTATTTTTTAAAATTGAATTTTTTTAATTATAATTTTGCAGTGTTGAGCATATTCTTGAATGTCTTTACAATTTAAAAACTCATTGAAAAAGTTTTTTTGCAATAACGGACCATATTTGTACAAATTCACAAAAGCGGATCCTGGTTGAAGGAATGTGACTTAACGTTTATTTTACTTAACGTTTATAACGACTTAACGTTTATTCACAAATTACGAGTAATTTTTTCACAATTTTACAAAAACGGACCTTTCACAAAATGTCTGGACAGAAGGGAAATATATGGACGTGGGAAGTGGAGGCACAAGTGTTCTTTTTAGTACATATTTGAATAAATTAAAGTGCCTAGAAACAGCAATTATGGCGAAGCATTCATTGGGATTGGTGAGCTTCAGCAAACAGGAGGCTTAGCCCCCAAGTACAAAAATAAAATCTTCCAAAAGATTTTAATAAAATAACAATAAATAAATAAAAGATATAAAATAATGCGTATAAGGCGTTATTCAAACATGACACAACCCAAAAGTCACAACGTTTAAAAAGGTAGGGGGAAAAAAGTGCTAACTTCAATTGTTCAGTAATAAACTTCAATTGTTCAGTTTTGTCAGCATTTGAAAACCATGCAGTCATAAGCACAGTTTTAGTATATACAGTTTTAGTATATTGAATTGATTGTATATAGTGGGGGTCAAGATCAGTGAGAATCAAATTTATTAAATAAAACTGTAAATCAAAAAATTTACGACCACTATAAATGTATAAAAAACATATGCCATTTAAATAAAGGTGTTTGGCCTGTAATTTTCTTTCACAGAAAAATAACAATTAACATTCTTCGAAAAATAACAACAAATCTTTGAATTTAAGATAGTCATCTTAAATTCGAAGTAGAGCTTTTTAAACAGTATGAAGTGTTTTACTGTTCTTGTGTTTTTTATGTGTTTTTTTTTAATTCCAGAAAGATGTTTTGATTATAGATCGGAAACCATAATTTGTCTTTTTAGTATTCATCATTCATTCACGTTATCGTCGTTGGTGGTGGGGGAGGTGATGAATATATGCCCTCCTCAATAATTAGAAATCTCAAAATGTCCTTCTCAATATTTCAGGCAAAAAAAAGGAAATTTTTATGAATCCTCATCCATTTAGATTCATCAAAACGAGAGAGAAACAATCCTTCTGCAGACATTTTAACTTCGTCCCCCTCAAAGATTGGAACCATCCATCCTGAGATTCTAACTGCTGCAGATTTTATAAAATATTTTAAAAACCGAAGAGAACTCTTAAACTAAAATTTTTAGAATATTTTTAATTGTGCCAATCCCTTAAAGTTTTTCATTCAAGAAAATTACTTATAACTAACTATATGTTCAATATAGTAGCAGAGTCATTTTTAATTTTTGTGTTAATTTTAATGTTTGATGAATGCTGAGTTTAAAATAAAACAAACTACCTCCAAACACAATACAAATAGTCTGGTACTCTTTTGCATAGACTAAGAAATAAACATGAATCCATTGCTTTAATCTTTTTGGCGTGTTACTTTTGAACACTCCAGCCCGAATATATCATGGGCACGACAAATAAAGAGCGAAACTTCACTCCGTCATTTTGACGGGACCGAGAAGGAAGAGGTTATAAAGGGTTCAACACGAATCAACTGTAGGGTTTGCAACTTTCTGCGCTTTTTCGGAAATTTCTTCAAGTGTTAGTTAAGTTTACGTTTTAATGTATGTTTCTTTTTTTTTCCTTTTTTAATTTGATTTAAAGTTATTTTCCACACCGCAGCATTTAAATTGTACAAAAGTTCATATGGAACACCACTTTGTTACAGCTGTCACGTAGTGAGATTTTCCAAATATTGACAAAATTACTAAAATTTTGGATAGCTTTAGGTTTTAATTGTTAGCTGCCAAAGTGATTGGCGTTTTATGTAAAACTTTGATTTATTTAGAAGCAACACAGGATAAAAACTTTATGAATCGAATCTTCTATATCAAGAATGAAACATTAAAACATAAATTATGCTACCTCCAGAATATATTTATCCACAATCCGGGGCAAGTTGGTTTCTCTGTATTCATATATGAAGACCAAAAAGGAAGAATCATTTTGCCAATTTTTGACAAAAATGATGTTTGGAACACCATCTGTTGAATTTTGAGGATTTTTGTCAAATAAATAACTTGAGGAATCGATTCTCTCCGAGAGTTTTTAAACAGTGGCCATAATATGGAAAAATCATCCCTTTCCACTCGCAAAATCATCTTATCTTCAAATCAGTACCATTTCTTTCGGATTTTTCGGAAGATTTTATTTTTATGCTTGATGTGGTAGATTTTGATTTACTGTATCATTCATCGATGTATTAAAATTATTTTAATCACCACTACATATGAATACGATAAAACGCGTATATAATTACATATTAAACGCACAGAAGACTATTGAGTGAAACTATTTCGGCCTGCAATTGATTTTTTAGTTCTCATTTTATTACGACTTCTGAAAATTATCATCGGATGATAATAAAGTTAGTGTCTATGGGTAATGCTAAGAATATAGAAAGAAGAAGTCCAGCTCTTCGAATAGGTAACTAATGCATACTTTGCTTTCTGTACAACTGCTATTTTATTCTTTCTTTCTATGTCAAAATGTGTTGTTATCAGATTTAATCAATATGGATTATATAAATGTATTTGCAAAGAAATAACTTAATTAATAGTATCAGTAGGGGAGAGTGGGGTCAATTGTAACAGGGTACGATTGTAACAGAGCAAAAATTTCGAGTGTCGGGTTCTAGATTTGGTTCCTAGGTGGCGCACAAGGTGTATTTAATAAATCTACATGTACACCCCTGATGGCAATCATTTTTATGTACTTTTGAAAGAGTTAGATCACAAAAGATATTTTCACGCCACGCAAGTACTTTTTTTGGTATTAGAATATTATATTGTAACAAAGTAATTTTGTTTAAACAAATAAAAATTAGTAACCGAATATGTAAGTGGACACCTTAATTAACATTTCAATAAAAAAAAAATTAGTTTTGCTAATTAACTAGCATTGTTTTTAACAAATGAAGCTGAAATGGCGTCTTGGGGACAATTGTAACAATAAGTAAAGGGACGATTGTAACAGCTGAAAATAAATAATCTTATGTTTACAAACCATTACTTAACTCTTTAAGAACCACCAATAGTTTCCTATATCATTTATATTATGTTGCATGTGCATTATTTTATTTGTCACCTTTCACAGCATAAATTAAAATTTTTAACCCCTTAAAGTTAAAAGTTTAACCCTTTAGGTCTCTGCTCATTATTATTTTTACTCCTAAAATATCACTACTATTTTGATCAATAAAAAAATATATCACAACTATGATAATATGTATAATTAACTATGTTTTAGTTGAATTTATGAACTGTTACAATTGACCCCGTAAGTGGGGACAATTGTAACAAGTGCACGACTGTCAAAAATTGTTAATAACTAATATAATAACATTTAAAATTAGGTATTTTTTCTTTTCTAGTAGAGGATAGTCTACTTTACTCGTCTGTCAATTAATACTAATAATATATTGGATTTTTTGTTAGTTAAAAATAGTTAAGTAAAAAATGTTACAATTGATCCCACTCTCCCCTACCGTTTATAAATGGTGTAAAAATACAGAACAAGTCAGCAGTAAATAGAAAGAGAAAACTTTTCTTCTTACCCTCAAATCTTCCCCAATCCGAGTATAGTTGTTAGGAGGAGAGGAGGGGAACCTCTGCTGCTGTGCCCCTTACGTTGCTTCTTCCTTAATACACAGGGACCGCACCTAACCTTGGAGGACTGGTTTACATTATGTCAATGGAAGCTAGACTTCTTCCCCTATGTATGTTCTTTGGGATAATGTTATGGGATAAGGGGGATAATTATTAGAGTATTATTAGATAATTATTAGATAATTATTAGAGGATCTTTGAGATAATTATTAGAGTATTCGAACATGCCAGCTAGTCTCAGTAGAAAAGTTTATGTTCAGAGGTCTGTCCAGACATTTTGTGAAGGGTCCGTTTCTCGTGAAATTGTGGAAAAATTACTCACATTCTTTCAACCAGGGTCCGCTTTTATGAATTTGTGCAAATAGGGTCCGGTTATCGCAAAAAACTTTTTCAATGAGCTTTTAAATTGTAAATAGATACAAGATTATGCTCGGCACTGTAAAATTATAATTAAAAAAATTAAATTTTCAAAAATAAATATCAATTGCTGCTTCTAAATTAGAAATGCAACATACAAATACTTGGTATGTTGCATTACTGCCTATACTGCTGAACGCAGAAAATTCATTTCGGACGAATAATGGAAAAATCGTCTACCGAAGACAAAACTTAGTTCGTTTACATCCATCTTTCTTGTTTTCTGCCCTATGAAGGGTTTAGTTGATTAACAAAACAATAATGAAGACAAACAAATTTGTGAAGGGTCCGATTAAAAGAGAAATCATTTTGTGAAGGGTCCGTTTTTAAGTTAAAATATTTTGTGAAGGGTCCGTTTTTATGAAAAGATATTTTGTGAAGGGTCCGTTAACGGACCCAAATTTCTTCTAAACAGACCTCTGATGTTTCAAAGCATGATTATTATTTGAGAAAGTTTGATTTAATATGAAGGTGTCTACTATGATGTATTTAATTTTTCATTTAAAGTGCGGCTTTGTTTATAGTTCTTAGAGAGTTTTACTTTTAAAGTGTTCTGCCAACTTCATTTTTTATTCTTTAACACTTCTTAAAATCTTTTGCAGTAAGCGGAGCAATTGATGTTTCTAAATATTTACAAATCCCCTTGCCGTCAGGCTAACCATGTAAGGTTTTCGTCACCGTTAAGCGCAAATGCGGGTTAGTTCCATCAAAAAGTCCTCCACAAAGGCAAACTTCTCCCACTACTTCATCCAGGAGCTCCCCTGCCGTTTGGATTGGGTTCAAAATTACGAGTTGAACATTAGTCGTAAATCCATCGTAATATCTTAATATAGTCGTCATCACCAGTAGTTGTATAATTGT
>NC_092209.1:1607809-1613455 GCF_043381705.1 Parasteatoda tepidariorum
TATATATATACACATAAGAGTAATGTTTTAGGAACGCTGTGCTAAATTACGTGATTTAAATAAAACTCTCGTTAAAACCCATTCGTCCTATTATTTTGAATGTAAATTATGAACGACATTTGTGATATAAAAAATGTTTTCTGAAATTAAAAATAATTATTGATTCCAAAAATAAAAAGAGATAAAATGATTTTGCTAAAACTTTTGAAATTTATTTTTATGATCACACAATGTAGTACTTTTTAGATATATATTATTAAGTGGCATGCATTCAAGTGTAGAGAAAAGTAACTCCTTTCTCTGCCAGCGTTGTTAATCTGATAGAAATGGTATATCGAGCTGGAAAAAAAAAAGTGATTGTTTTGAATAATTTTTGATCAAACTATTGGATTTTCACTTACAATGATTCAATCGTAATGGTTCGAGAGCCTCACCTTTGCTAATTAATTAAGGCAAACGATTTTTTAAGTTGCATATACATGCACAAAAATATACTTTCTCTGAATTATTATGCTCGGGGACAGATGTCCTCTCTAGCTACGGCACTGAGATCAAATGTATGTAGTAGCACCGATAGCCAGTTATAATATTGTTACAGAATATTGTTAATATGCCGGAGTGGTAGAAGCCGTAATCTCGAGACTGAGATGTTCTTTTAGACGGAACATATCAGATGAATTTGTTAACTTGTAGAATAAAGGGGTGCCTGCAAGCGACATAGTGTGGGTATCTCGACAAGGTAACGTGGCATTTGTTTACGTTAGCAATTGTACTTTCTATTCAAGTCAAGCCAGCCAAGTATCAATTCTCTTAAGTGACGCATTCTAAATTCTTTCACGAAGATTCTTTCTCCAAGATTTCAATTCTTTCACTATATATATTTACACAGAGACAGTCACGAAGCCATGTATAATATAAACACTGCATCTAAGTTACCAGGTACATAAAACAAAAATATATCACGGTTGTCATAAAATACATCAATAAATAATAAATCTAAGTTAAGTAAAATAAGTCGATGAGAAAGAATTATATTTCAACTCATTCGGTGTGTGATACGGTTCTGTATTTAATTAACTTATTGTTAACTAACATTCTAACTTATGTAGAGAAACATAGCGAGCTCAACTTTAATACGCCATTTTGCTGATAAAGATTAGCTAGCGCTGACGTAATAGGTCACATTGTGTGGGTATGGGAGGTCTTCCTCTTCTTGAAGTGCAAGCACCCAATTATGAATGTTAGGTGAGAGAATAAGGGCAACATTACGATGTATCTGTTCTTCATTTGAGTTTTTCATCATCTTTGTATTCTTGAATTCATTCGTCTGTCTTGCTCATAAAAAGAACCCATTATGAAAAGCAATATTTAGTGCCATTCACATTTTTAATATGAAATTCTTATGACAAAAAAATAAAAATATATTTTTCAGTTGTCAGAAGCTTTTACTAAATTCCATCTATATTGAAATCTCAGAAAGATATGTGAGAAATTTAATAAAAACTTAAATGAATGCAAGCGATCTCTTTATTCCTAATATATTCTGTCATTCAAATATGTAGGAGAGTGAGGTCAAACAAAACAGATGAAAGGAAACAAATAAAAATGTAATTATCGCGTGTCTTGTCAAGACCGCGTGATCCACCATTGATCTCCACCTATTATTGAGTTGCAATGAAAGACCAAAGCAAGGCCATCTCTTGCCCATAAAAGATGACATCAAAGGACGGGACTCATCGTCATTTGATAGCCGTCTTATCTATCATTTACACACCTTTCGAGGCTGATAACGGTAGTTTTTTTTTCTTCTTCCCTAAATCTTCTTGGGTGTTTAAAGTTTACAGATGAGTCACCTTCCCTAATATTTGTTGCAAATTTAGAGTGTTGCATCTCTTTTGTATTTTTTGCAACTCTCCAAAATATTTTGATGAAAGAAGATAACAGGGCGATAATTTCTCTAGTCTTTCGTGTTATATTCGAAGAAATTTTTGAAACAAGGTTGAAATGGAGAAGGCATTTCAGCAACTAAGTTGATTCATTCGTATTTTCCTAGGAAAAAGAATTTATAAAAAAGGTTTAAATAATTTTCTGATAAACACTTTTTTGTCATAACTACCTCTTTAGTTCAGATACAAAAGTAGCGCGGAAAGAACTTAAAAAAGGAAAAACTTACACTTTTTATTCGTAATTTTTTTCTATGGCTGTGGATAACAGGTATAAAAAACATTCTTTTATTATCATTTTAAAAAATATCAAATATGCTATCTATAATGTTGCATCAAGAAAAAAAATTCATCAACATATATTTCATGATCAGTAATTAAAAAGATTTTTGTTTTAGTTTTATTAATTTACTACCCAATAATTTCTGCATTTTTGGCAACCAAATTAGATATTTTTCTATAAATATACTCGAATGCTGAGAGACTTTAAATTATTTTTTCTCAGCAAAAAGACAAGCCTGTGTTATTCTTTTCTGCCATCAATTAATAGCATTAATTCATTTTTAATTTAATTTATCTATAATGCCATTAAAATTTTTAAAAAATTGTTTCATTTATATTTCTTTAATAATATTAAATGATAGTTCATAATTATGGGCAAAAAGTGAAACACTCCAGCAAGACCCCGTTGTGGGACAGTTGAGGTTAAAAACTTCACAATTACGAGACAAACGGCATGATAAGAGCAGCTTGCATTTACTTCCCATTATGCATCAACCGCTTTTATACTCACCCATTATAAAAATATATTCATTATATAAATATAACAATCGCATTCGTGTAAGATAGTACTTGGTACTTTTATTTACGTCATACTAGAGCTGCACAATGGGCTATTGGCAACGGTCTGGGAAACATCCTTGAAGATGACCCGGAAACAACATACATACGTCACTTCTCGTTTTACAAGGAGGACACATTCGCACACCATTCGCAGATCATAATTTTGACCTAAAGCAGAGAAATCTCCAATTTAGTACCCCAAGAATTTGTTATGACAGATTTCACCAGTCACCATTTTGTACTGGCGAGGACACAATGCTCTACCAGACAGGCGGCATTCGGCAAGAATGTGTGTTGTTCGTCACACTAAAAAATTCAGTGTGATGAAGTGGGTCACAATACATTCGGTTTAAAATAAAGTCACAAAGTTTATAAGTTTCGAAACAGTTGAGCTTCGTTATTGACGAAACACTTAAAGCTTTATTTTAAATCTTTATAATGATCAACTATGTAACTAAACATTAAAAATATGATGGTGTCGTTGTTTTTTTATTGCTGTCGGTGCATTTTTTGGCGGGAGAATCCCGTGGTAGGATCCAGTTTTCCCTCATTCATTTCCATATTGTTTTGTTTATCATCAACATAAAATTAATAAGAGTTATAAAGCTATTGTTTTTCTATAAATATTTTTGTATCTCTAATTTAAAGGTATTTTCCTGTACTGGGCTTTTGATTTAAGAGTTTGAAATCGAGAGAATTTTTTTATTATTATTATTACAACGTAATTCTGCGCTACATTTCCAGATAGTTTTTTAAAAAGGTATCGATCTTATGAAACGTTTTATAATCATTATTTTTTGTGCAAATACATTCACATATTGTTATAAATCACCGTTATAGAGATTCATTTAATGATTTAGATTTAGAATATAAGGACCGGCTTCTTGCGCAATGTGATGCAAGCAAAAATAGTATTCAATATATCCGCCCGTTTAGTAAGCGAAAATATTAAATTACGGTCGTGAACTCACCAAATTTGTTAGAAAAATATAATGTTATAACAATATAAATGTTATTTAAAAACAATGGTTACTTAGAAAAATTACGTCTGTTTACCAATAGATCTAAATATTTATAATAGTAATCGATAATAATATTTGAACGTGAAACGTGGAGGCAGAAGCGTAAGCCGACAGAATTATTTTTACTACATATATGTTAAGTAAATAATTTCAACTTTTGTAAAAAAAAAAAAAAAAGTTTTTTTTGCTAAGGAACAACAATTATTACGAAGGAATCATCAGGATTGGTGAGCGGCAGCGAGCAGGGGTCTTAACTCCCTAGTCAGTAATAGAAATCATATGCGTAGAAAAAATTTGAATTATTAATAAAATGAAACGCAAGTTTTACCGATCATTGTAAGACCTGGAGGCATTTTCTGATGAGTGAGACATGCATTTATTTCGAATTATCAAAAAGTGATGGCCAAAATATTTTTTAAACTATTTCAGAAAAAAAAATAATGCATTGATAACATCTTTTTAGTGATGACGTATTTAATGAAATTAGATTTAGATCATACCGAACTAATCATTTTTAATCAATTGTTTCCTCATAGTTTGGTATTGCAATGAATCTGATTCCTATAGGTTAAAGAAAAACAATTTTTGGAAGAGTAATAAATACAAAATATCTGTTACAGAAAGCCATTCTATATTGTGAAAAGGTCCGTCTTTTATGCTCGTTGCACAATAAAATCCATTCGAAATAGTGTTCATGCCAGAACATAAAAATTACTGTCGGGACAATAAAAAAAGAGAGACTTCCTTTTGAAGGTGATTGATGAAAAAAAAATGCACTCAATTCACTGAGACTAGACTCTTGTCGAGTTCTTTTTTGTAACAAATGAAAGTAAAACATGCTAATATTTAGTAGTGCTCACGAATCTTGATCATCATTACACGGAAAATGATATCCACCCAATAAAATAGCGCTTTGATTCGATACCGTAGTTTGACAAGTCAAGACATTTATTTAGAACTCACTGAATATTACTTCTGTGTAAGGGGTGAAAATAAGTTAATAATCAGTAAATCGGTTTAAACCAGCACAACGAAATCATGCACAAAACTAAAAGGCATATACCAACACAACTGATAAATGGAAAACAAAGGGGGAGGGAGAATGGTTTATGTCCATGAGAAAAGAAAGAGTTCTGCGTGCTGACTGGAAACGTTTTTTCTCAGCACTGCCCACCTTCACTGTGTAATGACTCTCAGGGAGAACCGATTTTTCCATGATATCTCTAAACTTAAAACAATTCTTAAAATGCTACAGATGGTGATCTGATTGTCGTTTTTGTGGAAAGAGGACAAAATCTATTCTTCTCCCTAGATATTCAAATTTAATGTAATTATAAATTTAACTTAATTTATTACTCTTTGTTGCCCTTCCCGGTGAATTCACGTTATTAGATTCAGCTGTATACGTTTTAAATATTTTTTCTTTCATTAAAATAAATATTAACTACATTCAAGTATCGTTTGGCGTGACGGTATTGCTCAAGGCCAACACCGGATTGTCAAAATTTATTGCACTCAAACAATTTTCGATAGTAGGGGAGAGTGGGGTCAATTGTAACAGGGTACGATTGTAACAGAACAAAAATTTCGAGTGTCGGGCTCTGGATTTGGTTCCTAGGTGGCGCACAAGGTGTATCTAATAAATTTACATGTACACCCCTGCTGGCAACCCTTTTTATGTACTTTCGAAAGAGTTACATCCCAAAAGATATTTTCACGCTACGTAAGTACTTTTTTTTGGTATTAGAATATTATATTGTAACAAAGTAATTTTGTTTAAACAAATAAAAATTATTAACCGAATATGTAAGTGGACACCTTAATTAACATTTCAAAAA
>NC_092209.1:1613653-1620430 GCF_043381705.1 Parasteatoda tepidariorum
TTTTAAGTTTTTTAATCAGAATATGTATAATTAACTATGTTTTAGTTGAATTTATGAACTGTTACAATTGACCCCGTCAGGGCCGGCTTATGCATGTCGCGGCCCCTAAGCAATGCTCGTCTCGAGCCCCCCCCCCACCCACCGTCTTTTAACTTCCTAATATATTTTTTCGCTAACCACAACACTTTATTCACAATTACGCTGTTTTTTACTACATATGTATATTATCACATTATTCAATAAAAATATTGAATCAAACGAAAAGAATATAAGTAATTAATATATCCATTTAAAAAAAATCATACAATAAGCTTAAATAATGACTCTTCTAACTTTTTTTGTTAAAAATCGTTCAAGACATCCTGAAAGTTAACTTTTTCCAATACATCATTTTCAATTGCCATTATGGCCAATGAATTTAAACGGTTTTGAGACATAGTTGAACGAAGACAGTTTTTAATTAATTTCAATTTGGAAAAGTTTCGTTCACCGGTGGCGTTTATAATCTTTAGACTTCTATATATTTGCAAAGCTGTCATTACATTCGGGAAAGTTGATTGTGCCATGTTACTAATAATCAGTTTGTAAGACTCTTCGGCAGGCACAATTTTTTTTTCCGGCGTCTTCTAATTGTAAGATGAAGTATTTATACTGCATCATTTCGTCTATAAACTCAGGCTCAATGTCCTCGAAATAATGTTCCATAAACTTTGTGCAAGCCTGTCTAATTTCAGCGTCGGATTTTGTCGAGAAATCTGTTAGAAACCCAAACAGATCATTTATTTCCCGGTAAGCTTCTAGGCGCCGCGACAGTTCGGTACACAGCATGTCTAGTACTGGCAAATATGTATCAACTTTTAATTTCTCTTTTCCTCTGAGTGCAACTTCTTTTGCAGGTCCGTCATCGTTTTGCGTGTTTTTCAAGTGTGTTGTGTTAAAAAAGCTGCTCTTGCTGTATAGTCATCTGATTAGTCGGCGTTAAAATTACCGCGATAAAATTGCTTACGATTATATTACTGCGTTATATATTAACTAACTACCATAATATTAATATCTAATTTGGAATGAGTTCAGAAATGTACTAAAATAGCGTCGATGTAATGTACAGAGCTAGACAATCGTCATTGAAATTTCGAATTAAATTTTTACTGTTTAAGAAACATTGTCAATTTTTTTCTCTGTAGCACAGGGCCCCTGAACGTGGCGGGGCCCCTAGGCAGTTGCCTACAGTGCCTAATGGATAAAACGGCCCTGGACCCCGTAAGTGGGGACAATTGTAACAAGTGCACGACTGTCAAAAATTGTGAATAACGAATATAATAACATCTAAAATGAGGTATTTATTTTTTTTTCTAGTAGGGGATAGTCTACTTTACTCGTCTGTCAATTAATACTAATAATATATTGGATATTTTGTTGGTTAAAAATAGTCTCTCCCCCTACTTATCCCGTTCTGGGGGGAGAGGGAGAGGCGTAAAAAAAATTAATTACCTTGTATAAGTGTAAGAGATACCTATTAAATAGCTACCATTACCATACAATATTAGTCTTACAATCTACGTAAAAAATTTAAAGCCAGCGAAACAATTTTTAGAAAAATAAAATAAAAAGGATTTAAATAAAATTAATTCTTAAAGTACATTGTTAAGAAATAACGCAACAATTAGGATTTGTAATTTTATAATTATCAGAAAAAAGTGGTTTGAACAAAATTAGTATTTCAGCCTGAGTAAAAACATTAAAGCCCCAACATGAAAAAGGGAAAAAAAGTAGCATAAATCATATCAAATAATAATAAAGCAAAGCTTGTGTGAGCAATTTTTCCGAATCGCTTTATTTTACACAGGTGAAACTAGTTTTGATACAGTTCGGAGTCTGGTTCATACCATTTGCCTTCGATACTGTTAGTTCGATTGTCTATCGATCGTGTTGAATGCCTCTCATATAAATTTCTCTATTGGGTTGAGATCTGGAGACTTAGCTAGTCGTTTCAAAGTTTCAACATGATTGGCTTGAAATCTATAATTTTTAAACTGTTACTTGAATGAATAGTATTGCTAACATACACAATTTTCTCCCGTAAGAAATTCTGCATTTTGTAAAAAATAACTTTCTAGGATATTTTGGTAAACTCGTGGATTCATTTTGCCCGAAACGAAGGCCATTGTAAGCAAAACATCCATCACAGAGCCTCCGTCTAGTGGGCGTTTGAAAAATATTTAATTTTTTTTTTATAAACCATGCTAGCCGAAGAATCCCCGTGTATTAAATGGTGATAGGTGCATGTTAAATCTGTCGGGATCAGAGAGTCTTCCAAGTTCCCAATACAAATCAATACCTCTGGGGGTTCTGATTCAGGGGTTCCCTTGTCTTCTGTATTGGGTTCAAAATTATAAGGCTACAGAGTTGAACATGAGTCGTTGTAAACTCAAATTAGGGTTGGCTGTTCAACGATGGTTTTAAAATAAAAACGTGTCACTTGAATAAGTTTCCCAGTTGTGTATTTTCCAGTCGAAGAAAGTCAACAAATTATTCGTTAATGATGCGAAAGGCACACGTCTTGCCTCGGTATTTTTTTCCCCACCATAATTGTCTTTAAATTTTCTTGACTATAATTTTTTTATTTTCCTACTTTTATCGCAATAGCAGGGCTACTCACTCCTATTGAAGAAGCTTCAAATTGTTCTCTTTCATGATCAGTAAATTTCTTACAATTATTTTTAACTATCCTCATATTCTATTTTGGAGTGTGGATCAGTGAGTTGAGAACATTGCTGTCGTTGTGGTTGCTTCACAGATTCCGTTAAACTTGGATTTGTATACGGAATACCTGTCCGTGAAGCGGACAAATGACTCCTTCCTCTTTGATGATGCTCTTGGGCGACTGGAATATGACAGTAAGCGGAAAATAGCGAGAGAATTGCAGAAGCGGTTAAGTCATAAGTCTAAGAGTTACGAAATTAGATACTATGAGAGATTGGGTAATGTAATGGAATGTTATAGTAAGTTAAGATAAGATAGGGAAGGGGTGGGAGTTTGCACACTCCCGAGTCAGGGATCACCCTATTGGTCATTTCCCCTTTTCAGGGAGCATGCACGATTAAAAGATTGGGATGACATTTACACCAATAATATTAATCTAGCATGGGTGTGGTTGAGAAATCTGAGTAAAAATTAGGTTTAAGACTAAGGGTAGATACTCCCCGAGTCAGGGATCACCGTAAATGGTCATTTCCCCTACTCAAGGAGTATCTATGTGAAGTAAAAATTGGAGTGACTATTTGTAATATTTTGATTTAATTCCGTCCGAAAGGTGGTGATTGGGTTTCATGACATCTTTTAGTTTTCATAGATTTCGTAATATTTAAGCTCGTATATGTATATTTATTTTTAAAATACTACTGGTGGCCTTTACTCAGGCTGAAATACTATTAGTGTGAATACCACTTTTTTTCTGATGATTCCAAATTCTGTTTGTTTCGTAGTTTATAAACAATACATTTTAAGAATTAATAATTAAATATTATTATTTAAAAATTTTCTTAAATGTTTTCAAGCTTCTTAAAGCTTTTACTCAGATAGCACACATTGCCAAAATTAATTAAGCATCAGGGACGTCAGTAATAGTATGGCAATTGTCCTTTGAAACCTTTTTTTCACCATAAATGTTTTCTAGGGCATAACTTTGTTTTTTTTTCTTTCTCTTTTTTTTTCAATTGTGTACTTGCACGCCAAGACGAAGAAGACCTCCTATACCTTCACATGTAACCTATAACGTCAGCGCGATCAGCAAAATGGCGTATTAAAGATTAGTTAAATTTCTTTACATGAGTTAGAATGTTTATTGGTGATAAATTAATGAAATACAGAGCCGTGTCGCACATAGAATGATTTGAAATATAATTCTTTCACCTTTTTTGTAATTAACTTTGATTTATTATTCGTTTATTTATTTTATTGCAACAGTAATATATTTTTGTTTTGTGTACCTGGCAACTTCTACGCATAATTAGTTTGTTTATGTTTCACATGGCTTCGTTCCTGTCTTTGTGTTAAGTCTCTGTGTAAGTATATAGTGAAGGAATTGAAATTGTAGTGGAAGAATCTTTGGGAAAGAATTTAGAATGTGTCACTTAAGAGAAGTGATACTTGAGGGGCGTGACTTACTCGAAATAGAATGGAAAGAACAGTTGCTATCGTAAACAAATGCCACTTTTCAACAGCCAATCAGGATCGAGATACCCACACTACGTCACTTGCAGGTATCCCACTGTAGAAACACGTTTCAGTGGTGTAACTACAAACTACAATCAAGATAAGCACGTGGTTTCAGATAAACTTAACATGCTATCCACGATGATCCATTCATGATCTTACACTGACTAAACCAATAAAAAATAATTTAATATTAAAGATTGTGCAATAAAGTCTTTGATTGATTAAATAGATCTGTGAGTTAGTGATTATCACTGATGTTATCTTTAAAATATTCAAAAAAGCAATACGGTTTAAAGTCTAATTTGTAACAACTTCTAATGTTAAACCGATAAAAAAAAAATTCCACCGTTAATGAAAGGAACTAATTGAAACTTTTCTTTCAAGCTATTTTTAGGATCAAGAGCTAAAATTATCCCTTTCACTCATAGTTGAAATTTTAAGACAGTAGCCAACAAATTCTTTCCTTTATCAATATAGATGTGGACTGATCGTGAAGACATGGTTCCCAGTAGGAAACAGAAGTCAAGCATCATTCGCTGCGGTCATTAAGTGGGAGGGTGACCACTTTGATCAGCCTTCATAGGGACCGAGGGTGTGCGGTATCGTTGCTCGTTAAACTCTTCTACCGTAAAGTGCTCGACTTCGCGCGTGGGTCACCGGGCTACCAAATCAGAGGAGTCATCCCCTCTGCAGAGGATCAAAATTGTGATGGCATGTCTTCGGATCGTTCTCGGGGATGTTTCCCAGACCGTCGCCAATAGCCTATTGCATAGTTATAGTGCGACGTAAATAAAATATCTACCTACCTTTTTGTAGATTAAAAAAAAGTAATAAAAATATTTTGCTATCGGTCTTTTTCCAAATGATATCACACATTGATAATAAATGACAATGTTTCTTGGGTAGCTGCAGTGGTGGTCAGCCTACAGACATCTGGAGAGATTTTCCTCTAGTTTTTGATGGGTGGTCATAGGAATTGACTTTTAAATGTCCAACTACGAACGGTGGAACCGAGTACGGATAGTCTAATATATAATAGATCTTTATTGTTTTGCTATTAAAACTATATAAATACAAGCAAAAAAAAAAATTTTTTTTTTCTAAATTCAGGGTCTAAATTTCATTCAATGAGGGAAAACGCTGAATTGAAAGCGCTATTGTTAAACATTTAAATATAGAAAGTTTGAATCTCTATAGAAACGGTGGTTGAAGGTTCTTATGATATAAAATAAATAAATTGAACAATTTATAATCATTTGGTCGTCGTGGTTCGCGATTGTTTGTGGCACATCTGATCCATGACCGAATAGCGGTTGGTTGATTCGAATACTATTCCTAACCACAATGACATCTATTAGGCTAAAATTTAAACCTAATAATTTTGTGCCACAACAACTTCAGACACGCACTTGTAATTCATATTTAATGTTTCGTCCCTATAAAAACTCGTTTAAAGTTTCCCGGCGATATGATTAATTTGCATAGTGCAATTCTTATTAGCTTTAGAATTTTAAAATATGTATTTATTTTGTACTCAGTATTTAAAGTGGATCCGTTGACTGGTCATAATTTTACATAAAAGTTTTATATAGATGTATATATAACTTATTAACTATTTATTAATTGTATAACGGGTTATCATAAAATACTGCATAAAAAAGTCCAATTACTTTGTGATTATATTTGTAGATTAACTTGTTTACCGGAGCTTTTGTTCGACTCGCTTTTCATCTCATCTTAAGTAATTTCCCTTCCGAAAAATCTCAAACCCCATTGCATCAGTAAATCGTGCGGTAGGGGGGGGGGATACTTTCATTAAAAAATATTTTAGATTTGTTGTCTATTAACTGTAAAATAGACTTATTAAATAGACTTAGAGGTATTTTTGATTATATATTAAAGGATATTAAAACATATTTTTTTGAAAATTAGGTCTTAAAAGTTTTTTTTGGTGGGGAATTTTTCAAGCCTCATTATTATGTCCTTATTGTATAACCTAACAATAACATAAAATAACAAATAAAAAGTATATTTATTATCTATGGTTTAGTTAAATAGTGGAGATTTTTTTTTCAGTGGAAAGGGTTACTTTAAAAAAAGTGGGGGAAACGTTTCAGAAGTTTTTTTTCATTGACAGTTATTCTTCTAGTCAAACTTATTAGATCTTCAATTCAAATTTACATAAAACAAAAAATAAAATAAGCACATTTGTAAACAGCCATTTGGTAAGACTGGAGTCAAGGGCGCCGACAGAATAATATAAAAGGGGGTGCAACTCTCTAGCAAACTACCCCCGCCCCCCAATTTTTTTTTTTTTTTTTTTACAGGTTAATGAATATAAAGAAAAAGTAAAATCTCAAGTAAGTTATCTTTACTTTCTGTAAAAAATATTTCTCTTAATTTTATAAATACATTTTTCAATTGAAAAGAAATGTTGATTTAGTAGATATGTTTCCACCTCAATCTTGCATTAACTTCACATGGCCGTGCATTATGTGATAATATGCTATATAATTTAGTTTATTGTATCTGGGTTACTGGTGCTGAACAAAAACCTTC